>NC_041233.1:4509909-4589574 GCF_002837175.3 Physeter macrocephalus | reverse complement strand
TTTTATTTTTTTTTTTTTTTTTTTTTTTTTTTTTTTTTTTTTGTGGTATGCGGGCCTCCCTCTGCTGCGGCCTCTCCCGTCGTGGAGCACAGGCTCCGGACGCGCAGGCTCAGCGGCCATGGCTCACGGGCCCAGCCGCTCCGCGGCATGTGGGATCCTCCCAGACCGGGGCGCGAACCCGGTTCCCCTGCATCGGCAGGCGGACGCGCAACCACTGCGCCACCAGGGAAGCCCTACAAGTTTTTTTGTGGACATACGTATTCATTTCTCTTGGGAAGGAGTTAAAATGATGTTACAGTGTAGGTGTATGTTAACTTTATAAGAAACTGCCAAGGAATTTTAAAAAGGGGTTGTAACCTTTCATTGTCTTGCCACCAACCTATCAGCATTCTATTTGTTTCTCATTCTGCCAATATTTGATCTTGTCAATCTTTTAACTTTTTGTCATTCTAGTGTGTACAACGTGGTATCTTGTTGGTAGTATTCATTTGCATTTTTCTGAGAACTAATGATATTGAACATCTTTTCTTGAGCTTATTAGAGATTTTTATATCTTCTTTTGTAAGGTGCCTATTGTTTCTAACTCACTTTAAAAAATTTTATTGTTTGTTTTCTTATTATTGAGTTGTGTAAGTTCTTTATATGTTCTAGACATGAATCCTTTGTTAGGTATATATATATAAAGGATATTTTCTCCTGATCTCTGACTTGCCTTTCCACTGTCTTAGTGGTAGTTTTTAAAGAGTGGAAGTTTTTGTTTCTTGATAAAGTGCAATTTAGAAATTTTCTTTTGTGCTTAGTATCTTTGTGTCCTAAGCAATTTTTGCCTACTTTAACCTCATAAATGTATTTTCCTATTTTTTTTTATGATTATAGCTTTTATGTTTAGGGCCATGATTCATCTTGAGTACATTTTTGCATGTGGAATGAAGTAGGGATAGAGATTAAATATTTTGCCATATGGATATCCAATTGATACCTCACTGTTGAATTGATTTGGAACTTTGATTGAAAACAATTATACTGGGCTTCCCTGGTGGCACAGTGGTTAAGAATCCACCTGCCAATGCAGGGGACAGGGGTTCACGCCCTGGTCCAGAAAGGTCCCACATGCCATGGAGCAACTAAGCCCATGCGCCACAACTACTGAGCCTGTGCTCTAGAGCCCACGAGCCACAACTACTGAGCCCACGAGCCACAACTACTGAAGCCTGCGTGCCTAGAGCCCATGCTCTGCAACAAGAGAAGCCTGTGCACCGCCAGGAAAAGTAGCCCCCGCTCACCGCAACTAGAGAAAAGCCTGCGCGCAGCAACAAAGACAAGCAGCAGACAAGAATAAAAAAAGAATTTAAATAAATAAATTTATTTAAAAACCCACAATTATACCATATATATTTAAATTTCTGGACTCTAATTTTTTCCAGTGATCTAATCATCTATTTTTATCTGTATCATAATATCTTAATGTCTGTGGCTTTATGATAATCAAGTTACATAAGTCTTCCAATGTTATTCTTTGTTTCTAAGATTGTTTTGCCTCCTCTAGATTTCTGCATTTCCATGTAAATTTTAGAATCATTTTGTCAATTCATGCAAGAAAGCTTGCTGAGATTTTGATTGGGATAGTATCAAATTCATAAATTAATTCATGAAAAATGTATATATTAACATTATTGAGTCCTCCAATTCATGAAATACGGCATATTTTCTTCTACATGTGTTAGAAACCCCATAATATATTTTATCATTTTGCTTTGCATAGTCAATTAACTTTTAAAGAATTTAAGAAAGAAAACTATAGTCTCTTACCTTTACCCACATGTTCACAACTTTCAAGACATTCCATTTTTCCTCTGGTATCATTTTCCTTCAGCTTTAAGAAGCTTCCTTTAGCATTTCTTGTAATGCATATCTCCTTGTGACAAATTTCCTTAGCTTTTGTTGATCGGAAAATATCTCATTTGGCGGACATGTAGAATACTAGGTTGATTTTTTTCCCCCCAGAACTTCAAAGTACCATTCCATTAATATCCAGTTTCCACTATTTCTGATAAGATGTCTGCTATATTCTTATTGTTTCCCCTTTATGTAATGTGTCTTTTTTTTTTCTTTTTTTGTCCTGTTGCTTTTAAAGTTTATTTCTTTATCTTTGGTTTTCAGCAGCATGACTGATGAACCTAGCTATGGTGCTATTTGTCTTTATTCTACTTTGGTTTCCCTAGGATTTTTGAATCTGTGCATTGCTGTTTTAATAAAATTTGGGGAAAAAAATCAGCCAATCAATATCTCTTGAAATATTTTCTGTGTTCTATTCATTCTCCCTTCTCCTTTTGGTACTCCAAATACCCATAAATTAGACTGCTTGACACTGTTCCATGCTCACTAATGCTCTGTTCATTTTTTCCCAGTCTTTTCCTCTCTGTGTTTCAGTTTTGATCATGCTATTGACTTGCCTTCAAGTTTGCTAATCCTTTCCTCTACTTTGTCCAATATGCCAATGAATTATTGATTTCAGATACTGCGTTTTTTAGTTAGGATTTCCATGATTTTTGTCAGTTTCCAAACATTTCCTGACATTCCATCTCTGCATCTACTTTATCTGCATTTTCCTGTAGACTTTTAAATATATTCAGCACCATTTAAAGACTTTACCTGCTAATGTAAAACATTTAAAGCATTTGTGGATCTGCTTATATTGATAATTTTTTCTATAGCCCATTGGACACATTTTCCTATTTATGTTTGTAATAATTTTGTGTTGTATAATAGAAATTGTGGATTATGTGTTGTAGAGACTCTATATTCTGTTATTTTCTTATGAGAAGTGTTCACTTATGGTTTAGCAGGCAGTTAAATCACTGATGGTTCACCTTAAACTTGTAAAGGCTCTGTTTTAGGCTTTGTTGGGAGAAATTGATTTTAGTTTTCCCCTAGTCCTAGGACACATCCCCTGGTCCTGGAACGCAGTCCTCATTTCTAAGGCATGTCCTTTCAGGTTCCATAGAAAGCCAAGGATGATACCAAGTCCTGCTTTCCTGGTATTCCAAGCTGTAGTTCCCCTGTGATAGGAATTAACTGAAGTCTCTGCTAAACTCAGGCTCTTGCCTCTTGTCTTTCCGCTTGGCTCCTTGAAGTATTGCACTGAGATCAAGCCAAGCAGGACCCCTGCCTTGGGTCCTGTGCTTCAGGAGACCATGGACTTTAGAGCACTTTCCTCAAAATGTTCTAAATCCTCCTCTGGTGCCTGTGACTGGCTGGGGCCAGTCGTGCTACCTTAGAGAGGTAACTCAAGCCTGGACTGAAACCTGCATGGACCCGTATCCCCATTTCTCTTTTGGGGGCACTCCCTGAATCCCTACCATGCAGTGGGATTGACCAGAGTCCAAAAAGAACTCTAAGGCTTGCAGTTATGGAGGTACCCTGGATCCTGCAGCCAGACCCCGGTTCCAGAGGAACAGCCTGTTAAATTGTTAAAATCAGTTTGGGATTTGAAGGAGGAGAATGGAGAAGGAAATAAATCACATCCTTTTCTTAGAAGATTTATTCTGACATCCCAGGTGGTACTGCAATAGTTCTAGGAACACTGAATAGAACTATATCAGGAGGTCTCTACCAGCCAGGCTTCAACAATAGCCATGAAGACACTCCTCCATTATCTTTCTAGTTGCAAGTGTGTCCCTTGCTAGGTAGATTATACATATACGCAACGTTATTATCTTTTCTCCTTCTATTAGGCACATCATTCTGGGGACCTGGGGACCAGGGGACCTGTAGTTGGGGTCAGAGGTTTCCTGTCTCCTCTCCTGAAGGACCTCCTCCATCCCAACCTTCAATGCCTGCTCAAGGATTGGCTTTCTTAAAAAAAGCTTTTCTTGGGCTTCCCTGGTGGCACAGTGGTTGGGAGTCCGCCTGCCGATGCGGGGGACGCGGGTTCGTGCCCCGGTCCTGGAGAATCCCACATGCGGCAGAGCGGCTGGGCCCGTGAGCCATGGCCGCTGAGCCTGTGCGTCCGGCGCCTGTGCTCCACAACAGTGAGAGGCCCGCGTACCGCAAAAAAAAAAAAAAAAAGCTTTTCTTGGTTTTCATTGTAAAAGAAAAAATCCATCCTGACTTTTTCTTCTCTAATTCCTTTTGCCTGTGTTGTCCATCCTACATAGTTATCATTAGCAATAACAGAGAGCACAGACTTGGGTTCCAGAGTTCCAAGATTAAAATTCCAGCTGTGCTCTCCTTAGCTGCATCACTTTGGCCAATTCACTCAATCTATGTCCCTTTGTTTTATCATCTGGAAAATGGGGATATAATAGTACTTTCCTCAAGGGGTTATTGTGAAGATGAAATGAATTCATACATTGTTCATATCACTAGCCAAAGACCACAAGAAACTCACCTGCAGTCAGATTTGGGTTTATTACTTGGCTCAGCAGTAATAAAGAAGGCAATAAATAAATAATGACAAACAAAGGGAGACGCTCACCATGTGGAGCTCTGGGGCACCACACAGCATCTCCAGAAGAGGCTCTCAGGAGAGGCTCGTTAAAGGACCTGAGCTTGTGTTAAGTCATTTTGGAGAGGGTTTAAGAGAGTGAACAATTGCTCTGGATTTGAATCCTGTCAGAAAGCAGGGAAAATTCCATGATTGGGTAGCTTGGATTTTTTTATCTAGAAGGTGCAGGAGCAAAGCTAAAGCTGTAATTGGTAAAGAAGCAGCAGTCACTCCTGTGAGCTGGGAGACAGGAATGTCTGGTTATTTTTGTGATTTGCATTATCTTCCTGTTTTTATGGAGGAGTCTCGTTCTATCTCACCACATCACAGACACAGAGTGACCTCACCTGATGTTACTGCTCTCTGAAATTTTTTACAGTTAGCAGGTGACACCTTGGTCTGGCTCAGAGTGCCAGACGAGCTACCAGCTACCAGAGCTGCTCTTTTTTCTTTCTTAAAATATAAGTTTTTAGTACAGAATATGGCACAACATAGCTAATGCTAAATATCTCCCCATGTAGTCTGGGATGTATATGCCTGTCTCCCCAGACATGCTATCATGACTGGTAGACAGAGACACACTTCACCCACTCTCCATCTGCCACTGTGCTCACCCCCCCACCATGGGTACCACTTCCCAGGGGCCATCTTCCCTCCCACAGGATGGAGCATGCCTTTACTGTGGTCAAGCCACCAAATTCTCATGGTCGTTTCTACGTCTCATCCTTATTAAGTATCAAATCACACAGGGTATTAAGGTAGGCATTGTCTGACGATGATTAGACACACCTCATCTTGGTACATCATGGCAAAAGTGAGGAAAATATTATGTACCATGATAGGATTTTACCTATCTCTGTATTTCCCACACTATTTCCACATTATCCGACACATCACTGTCTGTAGGAGAGAATAAGATAGAACAGAATATGTAAATAAAGATGTTAACCTGCCACAGTCTGCAAAAGTACAGGATTTCCAAACACATCTCTCACATTTCATCTTTATGAAGGGATCAGGAGGTGGTGTGAGCATTACCTTTATAGCCATTTTCCTTTGACACCATCACTCTTCTCCCTTAGAAGAAATTCCTTCCTCAGAGGCTCCTATCGTGCAGCTAATTCAATTGAAGAATCATGTTGAGTGCTAAAGGAATATTTCAGTCACAGCTCTACATAGGACTCTGGTTGGCATCCACTGTTACTAGGGACCAAACACATCTAGTAAGACTCTTGGCTTGGGTTACTTTCAATGCTTGTTCCATAGTACTTACGATGTCTATTTGTGAAAATGGGTACGTTAATGCTCAGAGGGGAAAAAACCAGAATATAAAATTGTACTTACCTATAATGATAAGATGTGAAAACAAGGTAACCACATAGATAAAAACCATTAAAGAACATGGAGAAATGGAACATGTTCACTACTGTAAGGTGTATCTATCTATGCAAAAAATAAGGAGAAAACTGAGTGATTATAAATCTGTGGGAATGGGCATGTATCTAAATATTCTGTAACAGTGGAGTTTTCCTTGAGGCCCACTCCTCTCAAATGCAGCGCCCTATGTTCCCACACCTCCTTATGCACACGACTGTAGAAATATTGTATTCTATTTAAACTGATTTGCACAAGTTGAACTTAGTTCCATTTTTAGAGGAAAAAAATACCGTATTACAATTTTGTAATTTACATGCCAATCTATGAACTCTTTGAGAGCAGGTCCCATCTCTTATTTATACTGAAACCTGTAGGGTGCGCACATACAGCTGAATGGGTGCTTAAGAGGCATTTGTTACTTAATGATTTAACTAGCTGCTCACATCACTTCACCTGCTGGCCTTAGCCTTGTAGTTCAGGAGCTGCTTTGAAGAGTTCCATAGCTTGATTTATGAGATACGCTTGAAAACTTAGTCACACAGTGACAGCTTTGTGACAATAGATTTAAGAAAGGAATGGTGTCAATGGCTGGTAGTTGTCCTTTCCTATAATCTTTAAACATTTTTGCCCACCTGTCTCCTAAAATTTTTTTGAAAAACAAGTATTTTTAAGTTGACATCAGAAAAATTTTATTTTAAATTTAAATAGTTGCAAAGTATATTGGTTTAGTTTTAAATATAATTTTAAAATATTTATAGAAATTATAATAAATTATTATTATATTAGATAGTGTTGTACTGGATATATATAAATTTAAAATAGTAAAAAATAATTCTTTTAATTATTTCTGAAAGAGCATAAATACCATATATCCACTGAATTCTAATAAATACCAGAGCAATTTGATATCCTCCAACATACATAAGTATGTATATGTGTATTTTTTTTAAATTGGTGACCCCAAGATCTGATAAAAATAATTTCTTCTGAATTCAATTATGTTTATAAATATTAATAGGATAATATCAATCAAAATAAAACAATTATATGTTTTGATAACTACTAAGTGGAAAATACAAATTTTTATTAGAAATGCCTTTTTAATAAGTTGGGTAAAGTTTTTTTTAGATTAGTTTATGTTTCCAAAAAAAAAATTAGTTTATATTTCCATGGGTGAATATTCTAAATTGCTATTGTAAGACAGTCCTCATCATCAGTTTTATTCCGATTTTCATGTTTTATAGACAAAAATTAAGAAACACATATGCAAGTAGATGGGAATAGAAGGAGTTTCATTATAACAACATTTTAAAAATGTTCTTCTTCTGCTTTGAATACCTAGCGTAACAGTGATCAATCTTTTTATTTCTTTTTTGATGATTAGCTGACAAAGTGATTCGTTGCACCTTTAATATTCTTGAAAACAAAGTATTGGAGACCATCTGACTTGCAAAAGCATTTATTTCTAGTCTGTGGTGTCATTTCCTTTCTTAGTCTCTGGGACTAAACCAAAAAGGATTAAACTTAAGTTATTCAATACCTACTAATTACACCTGGCATTCTTTCCCTTAGAGACATTTATTTAACCCAGTCTAGTGGAGAGGTTAAGAAAGTTGAAATTTTGTTCATTTCAAAACATCATTGTCATTTTTTAAAAAAGAAAAACTCATTATGTGTTTTTAAAAGATTTTCTTCAGAACACTGTTTAAGATTTATCTTATGGAAACTATGGAAAATTTTCACTGTATAACCTAAATGTCACATCCAATCCCTATTATCAAACAAATCAGCAAAACCAGAATAACATATGCCAGAAAAATTGTCCTTGATTTTCCAATTCAAATAAACTTTACTTACATGTATTTCTATGTCCCCCCTCTTCTGAATCCTAATTCTAAGAGAGAGATAGACAGATAAGAGAGATAAAGACACATACCTCTGTTGCTGTGAGAGTACAATACCTCTCCCTGCCTTCTTTATTCCTTAGGATGTCCTCTTTGCTTTGCTCTCAAAGACTCTTCTTCAAAAGCAATAAATTCTTCCACAAAGACCAGAGGATGGAAGAGATAAGGGCATGCAGATAAAAATAGTCAAATATGTATATGTATAGATGATTCACTTTGTTATAAAGCAGAAACTAACACACCATTGTAAAGCAATTATACTCCAATAAAGATGTTAAAAATAAATAAATAAATAAAAATAAAGGGAACCCCCCCCAAAAAAAACTCTATGGCTCCACTCAACAACATAGCTGTATTCAAAATATTTATGACATTGGCCCAAATCAATCATTTCTAGTACCATGCTTCGCTCTTAAGGTAAATATGCATAATATACGAAAAGACTAGAATCCCCACCAGGATGGTTCTGCTTTAATAAAAGAGGCTGTGTGATACCATTATTTTGACTTGTCCCTTTGATTATATCCTAGAGGGGTTTTATTTATTGTTTTAAATTTTATGTGGGATCCTAGTTCCCCGACCAGGGATCAAACCTGCATCCCCTGAACTGGAAGTGCAGAGTCTTAACCACTGGACCACCATGGAAGTCCCTATCCTAGAGGCTTTTAGATCCCCTGGACAATGCACCACAGTAAATTTCAGGGTTGGTTATGGGCATGTGGTTCTATATTTCAAAGTGGGCTGAGGGCAGTTTTAAAAGCAGGGGTAGTTAAAGAAGACTGGTACTATGCTTTTGAAAGCAGATCACTTTTAGATGGACTATATAAATGGAAGTCACACTGGAAAATGATTTCCAAGACTCCCCTGGAAAGTCTCCATGAGCCCCTGCAATCATACCTCGCTGTGGTTGGAAAGTACTGACCCTCTTAATATCCATTCTTCTCTTCGTTATTACTACCAGAATCCCAGTTTCCCTTGGGGTGGCATTGTACACAGCTAAAATATTCACCTGGCCAAAGTACTTTGCATTATGACCCATTTTTGCCGATGAAATCTAAGCTCAGGTGGCCGGGGGTTGGCCTTGCCTCTGGAGCAATCGTTTTTCTGATAAAATGGGACCAACTCAGCTGGCATACCCCCTGGTCTTTCACTTTCCCCCTCCTTTATCTTCTGGAAAGCAGACACACCCTCTGGAGGTGTAGCAGCCATCTTATAACCAGCAGAACAAAGCCATGTGTTCATAAAGGGGAACAGATTAATGGAAGGAGCCTGGATCTGGGTTGACAACCTTGGGAGCTGCTCCAGACCCATGCTGCCTATATCTAGATTTCACTGCATGAGAAAAATAAGCCCTACTTGTCTAAGCCTTTGTTGTCAGGTTTTTAATTTCTTGGCCTCAAATCCTAACTGAAACAAAGGACTCTTCTCTTACTCATACCTTGGGGGATACATGATTTAATTTTCTGGCCTCAAAGATTTTTGCTTTAGGGAATTGCTGTAGGGAATGCTAGTACAATCATATTTACACATTATTATAGGTATTCGTTTTTCTGATCAAAATAAGATAAATTTATAAAATAAATGTTTTGAACACCAGCCAAAACATCACAAGGTTTTTGTAGGCATCACATCTTTGTAACTTTTGTTCCTCGAAATAGTAGGAGGTCAGTAAATATTTCTCCAACAGAAGACTGTCAAGAGTGAAAAGGCCAACTCTAACATTATTTTTTTGCTTAATTATAGGGAATTTTAATGCATGTTTAAGGGTGACTTGTGAAAAGCTAAATTCAATTCTAACTATTCACGAAGTAGTTATAAATCATGATGTCTGAGACACTGGAAATAAAATACAATGAAATATAATATCTGAATAACTAGGGAAACATCACCTGAAATGAGAATGGTAGTTTGCAATTGAGGATTTAACACATTTATGAAAATTTATCAGTGGGCTTCATCTAGTGCTATCCCAAATGATAAAATGCCTGAAAATTTGAAATGAATCACAATAATTATTCATTGAGGAAATGGCTAAATGCATTGGTAGAAATCTCAAAATGATGCAAAAGTAACACTCTCAGATATACAATCATCATAATAATAATATTCCCGAGCATTTCAGATGTATTTTGTCGTATAATCTTTCAATAATTCTAAACATGGAATACTATTATTTTCCCTGTTTTACAGACAAGGAAACTAAGACACAGATGAATTAAGTAACTTGACTACATTTACACAGGTAGTAAGTGACAAAGTGAGATTAAAACCAAACCAGTCATCAGTTCCACTGATGATATGGCCGAGTCACCCCCAGCTCCCAGAGATGACAACTGTCAACACTGGGTATAACATAAAAACAATGACCTGAATGCTCTGGAGGGTAAACAAAACAGGCAGCTTCCGGAGTAAAGCCAACACTTGGAAGAAGGAAATGGCATGGAGTTAGTTTCCCATTTTTTATGGCTTTTAGCCTGATAGCAGGCTACAGGTGCTACACAGGACAACTAAAACCCAGATAAAAAACCCAGTCTTCTGTCTACTCAGTATTCTGTGATAACCTATATGAGAAAAGAATCTGAAAAAGAATAAATATATGTATATGTATAACTGAATCACTTTACCATACACTTGAGACTAACACAACATTGTAGATCAACTATACTCCAATAAAATATTTTAAAAATATAAGACCATAAATTTTCCTTGAAACATTTTTGCTGCATTCTACAAGCTTTTATATGTAGTATTTCCATTATCATTCAGTTTCAAGTACTTTTAAATTTAATGCTATACTTTCTTCTTGATTCATGAGACATTTAGAAGGATTTTTTTTTAATATATAGAAAATGTTTTAAATCGTCCTTTTGTTATAAACTTCTAATTGTGAATTGTTTTGTAAACTGAGAGTCTATTATAATGCTTACACTTCAAAATATGTAGGGAAATTTTATGATTAATTTTTATGAATGTTCCATTTACACTTGGGAAAAAACATGTTTTCTAATTGTTCGATGCCAAATATTATATAGGTCCATTATGACAAAAAAACAAAAACCAACCAAACAAAAAAACCCCCAGTCTTTCTGGCTTGAAAAGCCAGGAGACAGACTTTAGGACAATGATATGTACTGGAGAGGGAGGAGAAAATCCTGGAAAGCATCAAAGGGGGAGCATCAAAAAGATACCATTTTTCAAAGTCTCTGGTTGACCCCTGAATTCACATGCAAGGGATGGGCTTCAAGTCCCTCTACTAAGGACAAAAGAACTGAACTGAAGGTTGGGCTGTCATTTTATTATGACTTGAGTCTAAACAAGCTAATTGCCCATTCAAACAGTCACAACACTCAACGGAGCAGTAGAACAGAATACACGCCTCCATGACATAACATTCATCATGTCAAGGACACTTTCAAAAGTCCTCCACATCTGGAGAATGGGGAAAATGTGCCCCATATTCAAGACAAAAGGCCTAACTCAAAACTGGGATATACTCCTGTCTAAAAATAAGATCTTGCCAAGTTATCTACGTGCATACAAGATAAAGACATGGAACCTGGTACACAGGGCCAACAGCTTCACTCAATAGCCGCTATTTTTACAGTCTTCCAATTTCCATTCTTATTTTGCCTAATTCAGTACTATGCTGGTGTCTAGGTCAACTGCTTAAGGAGGAACATTGACTCTGCTCCTACAGAATAAATGTTGATATAGTCCAATGTCAAGGGCCTCCCAGAGACTTTGTGCAATAATATCTCTTCTCGTTATTCCACTATTTACCTATTTGTGTTCCATTTAAATGTTCAGCAGAAGGGCTTCAACAAAAGACACTTTTTTTGATAATGTAGATAACTAGTGACCCATTTTATGATGGTCAGTATCACTTCTCCACCCTGCCCCAACCTTGTGCAAGGGCTTCATGGCTAAAAAGGCTATGGTAGTAGAAACTGAGGACCCGCTGGGCCTCAAAAATAGGGATTTACCATTAACAAGGGTCAGTAGCTATTGCTATTCCTGAATGTCCAGTTTGCCAACCATAACCGCCTCTGAGTTCCTGAAATTGCTCCAGGGACCATCCAGTTGTCTATGGCAAGACAATTACACTGGACACCTTCCATCGTTGAGGAGCCAGGGATTCATCTTCATCAGTTAGCCTTGCACGTTATGACCAACACCACAACTACAACGCAAACTGAGAAACCAGGCCAAGGTATGTTTTGGTGCTTCTTGCAAGACGTGCTCTTGGTCAACCAGAAATACATGCTGCCATATCACCAACGGCCAGAAAATGCAGGTCTCAGAACAGAAGGGTAGAAATGGAAGTGCAGTCTATCACCATGTTGCTTGATCACTCTGGAAATTTTTGTTCCAGATTCCCATGTGACTGGACTCTCTTGATACGGAGATACTAGTACTTAAGAAGGACTACTGCTACCACGGATCACAGCTGGAAGCTGAGACTGCTATCTCATCCTTAAAACTTCTTAACATGACTAAGGAAAATAGAACAAAAAAATAGTGCCGCGTGGATGGGATGATAGTCTTTGACTCAGTCATTATAGTCACCACCGGAGATGCAGTTACACAGAAGCAGTATGGCTGAAACTGGAAGAAATTCTTACATTTCCGTGGCAGGCAATGGAAAACCACTGTATACTCACAGGCAAGACCTTCAAGGTCTCAGATCTCTTAAGGATGAAGGTATGAGTTAAGCCAACCAGCAAAGAAAGCTGACCAGTAAGGTGTTGACTAAGTTTGAGGTAGACTAAGGCTAGAATTGTCCATGCAAAGCCCTTCCACGGACATAAGTGGAAAAACCCCAGGTCCTTGCTCTGGAGCAGGTAAGGGGAGCTTGTCCCAGTGTCATACATCTGTATCACATGCTATGTTATCTAATATTCAACTAAAGATCACTTCTGGCTGCTGCTATGTAACTGTGACTATAAAAGCAGCAAGTTTATCATCTGACATGGCTGACTCTCTCTCTCTACATTCAATATCTAGATTGCCAAATTTCCAGATATACCTCCATGAGAAAATTAAAGAAGCAATGGAGAGCCCTGGCTTTCTACCTGATTGTTCATGTCACGTATACCCTTGTATTACATTGGGAATGAGACAACGAAAAAACAGCTGTGAATCTAGCCCAGGCCATTGTTCTTGTTAATCCTTGATGCTGGGTCAGAGGCAATGGCAGCATGGATGGAACCGCAGAGGAGGGAAATCATCAACATCTGCCATGACCTCTTGGCCAGCTCAAGAAATGAATAGTGACAACCTCTACCACTATCCCTTTGCTTACTAGGAAAGTCTCAGAGGAATGACCAATTACCACCTCTATTAAAAAAAAATGTTTATTGAAGTATTGTTGGTTGACAATGTTGTGTTAGTTTCAGGGGTACAGCAAAGTGATTCAGTTATACATATATATTTATATATCTATTCTTTTTCAGATTTTTTTCCATTATAGGTTATTACAAAATATTGAGTATATTCCTGTGCTATACAGTGGGTCTTTGTTGGTTATCTATTTTATACATAATAAGTGTCTATATATTAATCCCAAACTCCTAATTTATCCCTCCCCACACACCTTTCCCCGTTGGTAACCCTAAGTTTGTTTTTGAAGTCTGTGAGTCTGTTTCTGTTTTGTAAATAAGTTCATTTGTGTCCTATTTTAGATTCCACATATAAGAGATCTCATATGGTATTTGTCTTTCTCTTTCTGACTTACTTCACTTAGTAGGATCATCTCCAGGTCCATCCATGTTGCTGCAAACAGCATTATTTCATTCTTTGTAATGGCTGAGTAATATGCCATCGTATATATGTACCACATCGTCTTCATCCATTCATCTGTCAATGGACATTTAGGTTGCTTCCACCACCTCCATTTTACTAAACAAAAATTATGCTTTTTTTTTCTTTTCCATTTTCATCTCTTTTCATCTTCTCCATTTTCATCTCTTTTCCTCTTCTCCACTGCTACGTGGCAGTGGTTAAATGTACCCATTGCTCCTGAGGTTACAGTGAGGAGGAGTTAATATCAAACTGCTATCCTGGCCCGGGAGCAGAAACTCCTGATGACGTTAATGCATCTCATGGCAACAGCTGCATGTGACTTTGTCCCAGGTGGAAGAGGGGATGTGCAAACTTGTGATTTTATGTGCAACAGTTAGATTATGTTAGGTAGAGACATCTTTGGAAATATGAGAATAAAGATATATGTGAGCTAGGCAGCCAACACGTATAATTTCAGAAAAAGATCTTGGGGAGACTCCCTGACTTGCAACAACTCTCCCTTTTGGAAATCGCCCCTGACACCCCAGAGTGAACCTGCAGCAGCCATGCCTTCCTATGTCACTTTGAATGGAGCTTTTTTATTTTTAATTTGGCCGTGCCCAGAGGCATGTGGGATCTTAGTTCCCCCACCTGGGATGGAAACCGCGCCCCCTGTGGTGGAAGCGCGGAGTCTTAACCGCTGGACCACCAGGGAAGACCCCTTCCTATCTCACTTTGGATCTCTGGCCCCAGTTGAACAGAGTCAATCAAATTCTGTCTCCTGAAACTTTGGAAATTTATGGGAAGCACAAAAAGATCGTGGTCTAACAGCATGCATTCCAGAAGAAAAGCCCAGACTGACCGAGTTCCCTGGAATGTCTCTGGCGTCTGTCCTTTCCAGCAAGGCTCAGCTGTTCACTTCTTCCCTGGATTTGGTGAGAAAGGCCACCATCCTTTCAAAGCACATTGATTTTTGCGCCTTGAACTACCCAGGGTCAGTTTCAGTCACTTGTAAGCAGACGAACCACACCCTTATTATTGAGAGAACAGAACTAGTGAGGAGTGGCCAGAAGGTCACGACCACTGACATTCATCGCTGTTGCACTGCTGGCTGCCCTTTATTTTCACCATTAGAATAACTTTTGGGATTAAAGGCACTGTTTCCCAAGTGTCTCTGTTAAAGAATTTATATAAATAGTAATGTGTGGAGTGGAGTTCAGTGATAAAGCACGCCGAGGGCGCTCAGAGCAAGAAGGATCTCAGAGCGCGCTTTCCCAGCCTAAGGACAGCTGTGAAATCACTGCGTTGTCTGAGCTTCACTTCCCCACCTGTCATCTGAGAGAATTAGACTAGGTTATACCTACAATCCCATCCTGTAATAAAACTTTATGCTTATTAGACTAGAACTGTATGTTTAGTCTTTTCTGGGCCCCGTCGTTTTGCAGAGACAATCTCGGACTTTGATCCGCCAGCTGCAGCCCCAAGCGCGCCCCCTGCAGGTGGATGCGTGAAGATCCACCTTCATCACTGGAAAGAATCTCCCAAGTGTTTGGTTGGCAGGTGGTGGGTGAATGAAGTCGGGTTGACATATGACATTTTCAGATGACGACTCACCGGGGGAAGCGAACGTGTGAAATATGCCACGCTCAAAAAGAACATCAGACTCGAGTTCCAGAAAGTCTGTCAGACCAGCACAAGCCCCTCGGCTCAGTGACCTAAACCTCTTCAGCTCTTGGAGTTGCGACTTCCTGCCAATAAAAAACAGGCTAATAATAGCTGCCTCCTGCTTTCTTGCCAGCTCGCTGTGAGCAAAATGGTACAAAAGGTGGGCAAACAAGAAGTGCACAAGTTGGTGATTGATAAATATTTGAATTTTTTTTCCCCTAGAGAACTTACCTGTAGGTCCATCAGACAACTTAACTTAAAGTGATATTGGTTTATAATGGATTTTAAAGTTTTGAAGGAAGTTATCTGGAAGAGTTTATGTGTAGGTAATAATACTGATCTTTCCTTCCATCTCAAGCTCTGTGCTGGGCACTTCCCCTGCAGGAAGTCATTTTTTTTCACAGTGGCCTTTTAGGGGAGTATTACTGTTATCCCTATTTGACAGATAAGACAACCACAGCTCAGAGAAGTTAACTAAGTTACCTGAGATCACACAGCTAGCTAAGTGGTAGAAATGGGATGAAAACCCAGAAATTCACTTAGAGGGTGAGCAAAGAAACCAAGATCCAATCCAGGACTTTCTGACTCTAAAGCCCACCTGTTTAGCTATTAATTTATTCATTCAATAAATACCTATTGAATTCCTAGTGCAAAGAGAGGAAGAATAATGTAGACATTAATTGCTTAGGCTCTGGGACCAGAGCTTCTGCGTTTGAATCTGGTTCTTCTGATGACAAGCTGTGTGACCTTGTGAAAGTTACTCACCTCTCTGAGCCTCAGTTTCCTCATCTTAAAGTAGGAATAATAACATAACGATTTAATTGTTGTGAGAAAGGCCTTCGTTATCATGTAAAGTGCTCTGGGCAGTGCATGGCACGTCATATTTCTGTGATATGAGCAATGAAGAAATCTGGAAAAGTTTTAGTTCTCTGTGCTGGGTTTGGGGGGGGCGAAGGTGGGGAGGGAGCTATCTATTTAAAGATGACATTGCACAAGGTCCTGACGCTTGTGTAGAAATAAGACGTCCAAAAATCCTGGAGGTGAGAGCTCTGGGGAGAGGGGCGGGCAGGAACAGGTCTTGAGGTGGGAAAAGTGGCATCAGGTCCAGGCAACGACAAAAGGCCAGAGTGGCTGTAGCAGAGGAGCAGGGTGGGGTGGGGTGTGTGTCAGGACATGAGGTCAGAGAGGGTGCCGGGGCCAGTCATGTAAGGCCGGGAGGGCCTGGGCAAAGAGCTTGGATCTTTTTAAAATATAAGGGAAGCCAACTGAAAGTTGAGAAGAGAAGAGTGACATCATCTGACATAAGTTTTCAAAAGATCAGTCCGGCTCATAGAGAACAGATTTGTGGTTGCCAAGGGGGAGGGGGCTGGGGGAGGGATGGATTGGGAGTTTGGGGTTAGCAGATGCAAACTATTACATAAAGGATGGATAAACAACAAGGTCCTACTGTACAGCACAGGGAACTATATTCAATATCCTGTGATAAACCATAGTGGAAAAGAATATGAAAAGGAATGTATATACATATGTATAACTGAATCACTTTGCTGTGCAGCAGAAATTAACACAACATTGTAAATCAACTATACTTCAACAAAATAAATAAAAAAAAAAGATGAGTCTGGCTGAGGTGTGACATATAGGGGCTGATATATAGGGGGCAAGGGCAGATTCAGGAGATCAGTTAGGGGGCTGCAAAGGTAATCCAGGCAAAAATGAGAGCATTTTAGATGAAAGTGGTAGAAATGGGGGTGATGAACTGTGATCCCATTCAGGATGTGCTCTGAAGGCAGGACCTGGAGGATCTGCAAACGGACTGACTACGTGGTGTGAGGGAAAGGGAGAAATCAAAGATGACGCCCTAGGGTTTGCCCTGAGCCAATGGGTGGATGATGATCCTTTTAACCGAGATTGGGAATGTTTCAGTCACGATCCAGTTAGGAGAAAGAAATCAGACCAGCTATTTTAACACAGGTAATTCAATATAAAAATTAGTATTAAAAAAAAAAACAAAACCCTAAGGGACTAGGTTGGAATCGTTAACACTGAGAAGCCTGGAAAAGGGATCCCACGGAGCTGAAAGTAGGATGCGAGGAGTGTGCTGCTTTTTGCTGTTGTCTCTCAGCTTAGATGAAGAGAGCCCTGAAGAGCTAGGACCCAGGCCCCCGAGAAGGGGGTGCCGGGTGATGGCTGCTGTTGGTTTCTCCAATGAGATCTGGAAAAACTTCAAATTGGAATCACTGCAGGTGTTGAATGAACGGCCCCTGCCAGGTAAAAAAACAAAACAACCGTGACGGGAACAGGAAGCCCAAAGAAGAGAAAGCAAACCAGAAATAGGAGGCAAACAGGAAGAGTCCCTTCTTCCTCCGGGCTTGACGGCTCCCTCTTGCGCCCCCTACTGGCAGAGCCGCACAAGCGCAGCTAGCAAAGCCGAAATGGGGTTTGTGGAGTTCCAGCCAGGCATCCCAAAATAGGAGATAGAAGGGTGGGGTTCAAGCTGAGCGAGAGTTGAACAGCTGACACAGAGAAGTTGATTTGGGGGTTCCATTTAGGTAGGAAGAATTCTATCTGATGGATCCATTACGATGCCCCATGGAGGTGTGAGGAGACAATGGTTGTATAATCAGGAAAGCAAGGAGAGGTTGAAGCTGAGATAGAAACTTGAGGGTCAACTACCACCGCGCTTGATTTGTATCCATAAACAAAAGGAAGCAATGCAAGGCGTTAAAAACTAGGCCCTCAACATCTAATGCTTTCCGTGCTGAGCTGTACAAAAGCATGCCATATGTCAGTTCAGATAAGTTTTCTTTTTGCTTAAAAATTTGATAGTGTGGGATATAGCAAAAATAGAACAATCTGGATAAAATGTTTCCATCTGGCAAAATAAGTTTAGGGCTTGGTGCAATGGTGGAAACAACTTCTCAATGTCCTCTATTCCAAGATCCTTTCTTTTGGTGAGGGTTAGATATAAATGATTCCAGAAACATAGCCGTCCACTCCATTTGTCTTGATTTAGAGGATGAAAGTTTCCTTCCATGGCATTTTTGGGTAAAATATAGCATTACACAAAAATTGAAACATTTATAAATTTCTTGAACTGAACTAAAATGATATGGGATATATTAATGAGATATTTTCGACTTACATCATCAACATTTGAAAGGACCTTAAAACACTTCACAGGGGCTTCCCTGGTGGCGCAGTGGTTGCGCGTCCGCCTGCCGATGCAGGGGAACCGGGTTCGCGCCCCGGTCTGGGAGGATCCAAAACACTTCACAAAGGCTCCAAGTAATTAATCATTACAGGAAACCTAGACATTGAGAGAAGCAGATATTATAATTCCCCATGATAATTACGGAAGGAGCAAGACATTATGCATCTTCTAGAGGCCCAAGGGTTACCCATTTTAGGATTTAGTGATCACACTGGTCTGGTGTTGCAGTGGCCCACCATGAGTTTATAGCACGGAAGATTAAAGAGTGTCCCAGAAAGAACTCATCCACAAAAAGAGAGTTGGTACAAGAACTTCCCTGGCGGTCCAGTGGTTAAGACTCCCCGCTCCCAATGTAGGGGGCCCAGGTTCCATCCCTGGTCGGGGAACTAAGATCCGACATACTGCAACTAAGCCCACGCACCGCAACTACTGAGCCCTCGCACTCTAGAGCCCATACGCCACAACCAGAGAAGCCCGCATGCCTCAACGGAGACCCAACGCAGCCAAAATAAATAAATTAATTAAGTAATTAATTTTAAAAAAAAGAGAGAGGGAGAGTTGGCACAGCTCTGCCCAGTAGTACAGCCTCGTTCATAGTAGAGGATGGGAGACTGAAAAGTACAGTCTGCCACTAGGCTGTTCTCCATGGATTCATCTCTGAGTTCTAGAGAGAGGTGTATGGCAAATAAAACTTAACACTTCCTCACTCCAAATTCTGTAAGACATTTGTCTTATCCACTGAGCATTTACTGCATTATTTTTCTGCCCAGCGTTCCTTATTCCCCTATTCTGATAGTAATACTTTCTCTTCTTTGTGGAATTGCCTATCTTTTGTGAGAATTGAATGGTGCTCCCAGGACCAGTATCTTGTCCTTCAACTGCAGTGATTGACCCAAGGAAGGGTGCCTGACCCAAACTGAACGATAATGTGTCCTTGGTGAGTTTTTATATATGGCTGTTGAAAGAGAGAAGCAGTGCCTTTCCTGCTAAGCTGGAATGATGTAAGCCTGGGTCAGTTGGAGACCATTTCTCATCAAACCCATCACACTTGCCCAGGAAGGAAATCTCTTCACAGTAGGAGGGAATGAGGCCGACAGAGAGAGAAATGGAGGGCTTTGAAATGGTCAGAGATGGAGACTAAGGAAGAAGGGAGAGAGTAAGAGTGAGAGGGACAGAAGCGGGGGTGGGTGGGTGGAGAGAGAGTGATTCTAATATTCTAAAGCCTGTGAGCACTCTAAAACCATATTGTAGGTTTTCTGGTTATATACGATCTCATACATTCCCATTTTCTAAAATTCAGAGAGCTGTTTAACAGAGATTAACATAAAAGTAGAGGAAAGGGATTTTCCTGTAACACCAGAAGTATTCGGCCCTATGGGGCCTCTATAGGATGTGGCCAAGCTCTAGAACCTCAAGTGCTCCGACACGTCAACAACATCCTCAGAGGGATGCACCCAGAAGAACTCTACGGGGAGAGACCCATGCTTGAGAATTGGCAACTGTAGAAACAGTGCTAGCAGCATCAAGAAGCAACGTAAGTGGTTCGAAAGGGTGCAGGAAACTTTGGAGGAAGTGAGCGGTATCGTGCCTTCGGCACACATGGCAGGACCCCTGACACTGACCAGTCACATTCATCCTCACAAGTTTATAATCACTGATGTACCCAGCTATAGACACGTCACTAAGAGGAGGATGGGCAGGTTTCAAAAGAGAAGAGGAGAAAATGATCAGACCCCACAAGAAAGCTTAAGTGAGAAAACGTCTGAGGCCTCAGAGAAACAGATGGGAGCAGGTCATTTAAGGGCAACAGCATTTGTGGTGGTCATAGCTGTAAATGTGACCCTGCTTTTACCCTTGGACTGAAAAGTTCTGGGAAAAATGATTTACACAAAGCTTCACTTTCCCAACTGGCAATAATAATAATAATGATGATGTCCATGCTAAATATGAGAGCAATGTGTTCATCTTGAATCATGTGGAGATATAAGACTCACTGAGCTACCAGAATTAACATGAGAACAATAAAGCTAGAAACAGGTGCTAAGCTTGTATCCTTGCGAGGCTTGTCAAACACTGAGCTGGGCCCAAGGTCAGGAGAAGAGTCAACATCTAGAGGGAGCAGAACAGTCAGACCGTGAAGAATGATCCGAGGACAGAGCTGGCCGGGGCTGGCAGAAGAAGTGAAGTCCCCACTTGTCCAGACAAATTTACTGTAGCAGGGTCACATTAGAGTCCCTCACATGGTGCAAGGGCAAGGGCCTCAACCCAGAATCTGAGTTGAAACAGGTTTACTTCCAAGCCAACTTGTAGAGGAAGAACTCTATAATTCTCTGACCTAAGAGTTAGAAGATGATTTCCTAATCTCGTCTTTCTAGTTCTCTACTGAAGCTATAAAGCAAGACTATTTTTCTATTTTTGATAATAAGAATAAAATGAGAGAGGGTGAAAGCACTTTGAAAAGCTGAATGCTTTTAAAAAATAAGAAATCCTTATAAATAAGTCACTAATTAGTGTAGTGGAGCAGTACCCTACTACTTGGGTGAACACTATCTCCCTCCCCTTTCTCCATCTCTTTCCTCTCTCCTCCTGGCCAAGGCACTTTCACTTCTTTGTCACATTATATAAGCAACACATATATAGTTGGTGCATTCACACACACAAGCGTAACACACACACACACACACACACACACATCATGGCTGACACTCATCTAATCCAGTCTGCACTGGTCTAGGAGTGGCTGCTTGTGGCTGATGTCTGTTCTGATTGACAATGTCCTTGAAGTGCCAGTGGTCAATTTTTAATGTCATCCTCATTTGTATGTATTGTGAGATATAGATATAGATATAGATATATGGGGTTTTTTAATTGGAAAAGAGATGGACTATTACTATTAAACTTACTACTACCCCAACATATGCCCCACCCTCAACCTGAGACCTTTTGGTTTGGAGTTGAGGAACAGTTTACTGTTCAATTTGTTCTAGACCATCCTAAACAGAAGAAGTATTCAAATAAATAGTGGGGCTGCACTATTTATTTAAACAGGATTGATATTGCTGGTACTCTTACAATTTACTAATTGTTGACAGGCATTTAGGCCATTGACAGGAGAACTTTAAGAGAAGCTAGTGATTCGTGGGTAATATCTCCTCCCCTGGCTGCCCTGATCTTTAAGTGGAAGTTGAAATTTCTTTAGAAATGAATTCTTTAACACTTGCAGAGATGTGTTCTCTCTGTGTTAGAATATGAACTTTTGTAAGATGTAAGGATGAGAATGTTGTATCTTTGCCAACATATAATGCTGATAAAGGATTCAATTTAAGGAGTTTAGTTAATTAAATCGTTAACACATGTGAGAAAACTCGTAATGACTCAAATATTTTGGATCAGGGAATTCAACAGCATTTTATGATGCTTTTAATTAGAGCAGACACTGTGAAAGATGTTTCAGTTTACAACTACCACCATAGTCAGTAAAATAAAATAGATCCTGGTAGTAAGAGCAAGTGTCCCCACGTTGTCATGAAAAAGATAATGGTTCCAAACAGCCAGTTAGTTGTGGAAGTGCTCTTTAAATAACTACCAGTTGTTATTTTCCTTCTGAAACCTTGTTACTCTGAAATGTAAATGAGTAATTAATGATCCAATGAAAGAGAGATTCTTGTCATTACAGAAATTCTCGTTGTAAATGAATTGGGTTTCAGCTAGTCCCAGGGAAGATGTTAAGTTTTTAACAAAAATGTAGGGAACTTGATTTTACTTAGAAGAGAAACAGTTAATTCTGAATATACGCTGGCTTTGAAAAAAATGATAATAATAGAAGGAAAGATATAATACCTTAAAACAGTCTGTCAGGAACTTCCCTGGTGGCGCAGTGGTTAAGAATCCACCTGCCAATGCAGGGGACACGGGTTCGAGCCCTGGTCTGGGAAGATCCCACATGCCGCAGAGCAACTAAGCCTGTGCGCCACAACTACTGAGCCTTCGCTCTACAGCCCACGAGCCACAACTACTGAGCCCGCGTGCCACAACTACCGAAGCCCATGTGCCTAGAGCCCGTGCTCCACAACAAGAGAAGCCACCGCAATGAGAAGCCCGCGCACCACAATGAAGAGTAGCCCCCCCTCGCCGCAACTAGAGAAAGCCCGCGCACAGCAATGAAGACCCAACGCAGCCTAAAATAAATAAAAAACAAAACAAAACAAAACAGTCTGTCAGCCTGAAAGAAGGAAAAGGAGCCAATCACACAAATTACATAAATTGACTTAAGAAAAAAAAAAAACCTCACAGACCTAAAATGAGAGATGGAATCAGTAATCGAAAACCTCCCAACAAAGAACAGACCAGAATGAGATGGCTTCACTGGTGAATTCTACCAAACATTTTGAAAAGAATTAATCCAATCCCTCCAAACTCCTCCAAAAAATAGAAGAGGAGAGTTCTTTCCTAACTCATTCTATGAGGCCAGTATTACCCTAATACCAAAACCAGATAGAGGTATCACAAGAAAAGAAATTATAGACCAATATCCCTTATGAATACAGATGAAAAATTTCTCAAGAAAATACTAGCAAACTGAATCCAATATCATATTAAAAGGATTATCACGGGAACCAAGTTGGATTCACTGCACCATGAATACAATGGTGGTTCAAAATAGAAAATCAATCAATGTCATAGGCCACATTAATAGAATAGAGTAATAAAACATGTGATCATCTCAATTAACACAGAAAAAGCATTTGACAGAATCCAACACATTTTCATGATAAAAACATTCAGAAAGCTAGAAGTAGAAGGGGACTTCCTCAAGATGATAAAGAGTGTTTATAAAAAACTCACACCTAACATCATAGTAAACGGTGAAAAACTGAAAGCTTTTCCCCTAAGATCAGGAAAAAGACAAGGATGCCTGCACTCATCACTGCTGTTCAACATTGTAGTGGAAGTTCTAGCTAGAGCAATTAGACAAGAAAAAGAAATAACAGGAAAGGAAGAAGGAAACTATCTCTATTTACATATGACATGATCCTATATTAAAAGATCCGAAATAATCCACAAGGAAGCTACTAGAACAATAACAATAAACAAATTTAGCATAGTTGCAAGGTACAAAATTAACACACCAAAATCAGTTTTGTTTCTATACACCTGCAACTAACAATCTGAAAAGAGAATTTAAAAAGGAATTCCATTCAGAATAGCATCTAAAAGAATAATATACTCAGGAATAAATTTAACTGAAATTTATTTCATTTAAATTATTTTATTTAAAATTATTTCATTTAAATTTATTTCAGTTTTCACTTATAACCTGAAAACTCCAAAACACTGCTGAATGTAATTAAAGAAAATCTAAATAAATGGAAAGACATCCCATGTTCATGGGTAGGAGGACTTAATATTGTTACGATGTCAATACTACCCAAAGCAATCCACTGTTTCAGCTTAATCCCTATCAAAATTCCAACAGAGAAAATAATAAACAAACAAATAAATGTACCTAGTAATTTCTGTTAGTGATAAATGCCATCGAGATAACAGAACCAGGCAATGTGATGGGACTGACTGGAGAAAAGGATAATTTAAAGTGGATGGTCAGGAAGGGCCTCTTGAGGGTGGTATGGAAGTCAGAGTGATGGGAAGGGGTAAGCCCCACAAATATAACTGCAGATTCTCAAAGCTGATTTCATTACAACTCTTAGGAAAAACATGGCTTCCATATTGATACAACGTACATAACTGAAAATCACAGTGGATAACAGAACTAAAGATCTAAGACTTTTAATTATTAGTTCGCTGAGCTTCTTACATTTTCAGTTAATGGGAGGGAGATTGTATAACTAATTCGAAATAGTAGATAATCTAACAGGCTTTGGAGAGCAGTTAAAATACACACACACACTCATGTATAAAAAGCACCTGCCGTGTTCACATACAAGCACCTTCCCTTTGGCTTGGACTCCATGGTGAGCTGCCAAAGCACCAGATGAACAATGGCAATGATTCAATGGTTATGAATATTCTCCAAAATAAAATTCATATAATGGCCACCAGAGTGGTCTAAAATCTGGAAAGCCTGAGGGTCATGCTTAGTCACGGGCAGCTAGTTTTTAATTAGTTAATTAATTAATTAATTAATTAATGGCTGCATTGGATCTTCGTTGATGCGCGCGGGCTTTCTTTAGTTACGGCGAGCGGGGGGACGCTACTCTTGGTTGTGGTGCGCGGGCTTCTCATTGCAGTGGCTTCTCTTGTTGCGGAGCACGGGCTCTAGGCGCACGGGCTTCAGTAGCTGTGGCTCACGGGCTCTAGAGCGTAAGCTCAGTAGTTGTGGCGCATGGGCTTAGCTGCTCCGCGGCATGTGGGATCTTCCCACACCAGGGCTCGAAACCGTGTCTCCTGCATTGGCAGGCGGATTCTTAACCACTGTTCCACCAGGGAAGCGCCAGCTATGCCAGTTTTGAGAATATGGTACTGACAGGCAAAAGTGATGTGCATGCCAAGGGGTTGAAATTCATTTATACATGTTTGGTCAAAATGTTATTAGAGAGAATTGATCCATTTTAGCAAACACTGCTTCCAAACTGGATGTGTCCCACTTGGAACCTTGGCACTATGTGTTGTTGAAACAGGCTTTGACCTGAAGTGGCACTGAGTGTAGATAGCTCCAGAATACAGAAGTTATGCAAGCCAGAGCTCTGGGAAGCCCCACCTGCACACAGAAAGCCAGGTATTGTGTACCTACTTCATACTTCATCTCTCAGCACTGGTTTCATGGCCCAGGACACAATGCTGTCAGGGACAGAGAAATGCTTTGTGCTTCCTTTGGGGCTCAAGTTACCTAGGAAATGGGCAA
Source organism: Physeter macrocephalus (assembly GCF_002837175.3). NCBI lineage: Eukaryota > Metazoa > Chordata > Mammalia > Artiodactyla > Physeteridae > Physeter > Physeter macrocephalus. The sequence continues at coordinate 4,564,285 of NC_041233.1, read as the reverse complement.
AATAATTTATTCACGGACATTCTCTCAAGAAATTAAAAAGGAATAATTTCCAAACAGGATTTAAAAGATGGGAGATGTGTTAGGACAGAGAACAGTGGGATTTTACGACAAGCTCTGCAGGTTTCTTTGAAGAAAGATGTTTAACGTGCTATGTATGGTTCATCACCTTCAAATTACCCCTTGTCACGGGCAGGGAAAACAGTTCACATGCACACCCTACTCCAGTCACGGAGACGAAGTGCCATTCAGAGAAAGTTTCAGATGAGAATCTATGTGCGCTACTTACATTGAGCTAAATGCTGCTTCCAGAAAGACCTCATATAACAATCTAAGTTTTCAAAATATGTATATTGATGATGATGATTTCTGTAGGACAGGAGTGTGGCTGAGATCAGGAGTAGAAATGAAGACCTGCATATAAGATGCCTAAATACTTGAAAGTTAGAAGTGCTACCTTGATCTATATACCTTCATTAGACCCAGGAGGCCAGCCTCAAATTTAAAATTCTCGGACTCGTGGAATTTTGCTCTAGAAAGTGATGGCACAGGGGAGCTGGCCCCTGGCCCTACTCACCTCCCTTCTCTTCCATCACCAGTTCTGTCCAGAACCAGAGGTGCCTTTCATCCTTGTGTCACTGCCCAGCTTGTTTATTTTCGGCTCCACTTGTACATCAATTTCTCTGCCTAAAAGAGAAGCCAAGGATACTTCATATTTACCACCCAGGAAACTCAAGGAAGAGCAAGGCATCCAAGAAATTGAGTTGAAACAGATTTCCAATAAGGCTAACATATGACTCTGTTTGATCTAAGAGGAAGTTTTCCTGTGTTCTGTTTTCTTGCCCTCAATGCAAAAAAAGGATCAGATCACTGTTACTGTCAAATTGTTTTATTATTCATCCCAAATGTGAAAAGGCTTAGATTATTGTGAGAGGTAATAAAATATGGCAGGGACAGAAGATAATGATAGTTCTTATTGCTAATTACCTTCTGTGTAACTGAACTTTAAATAAACTTATTGGGATTAAAAACAATTACTTCAGGACTTCCCCGGTGGCGCAGTGGTTAAAAATCCGCCTGCCAATGCAGGGGACACAGGTTCGAACCCTGGTCCGAGAAGATCCCACATGCCGCGGAGCAACTAAGCCTGTGTGCCACAGCTACTGAGCCTGTGCTCTAGAGCCGGTGAGCCACAACTACTGAGCCCGTGAGCCACAACTACTGAATCCCACGCGCCTAGAGCCCGTGCTCCACAACAAGAGAAGCCACCGCACCGAGAAGCCCACACACCGCAAGAAGAGTAGCCCCCTCTCGCCGCAACTAGAGAAAGCCCGCGCGCATCAACAAAGACCCAGTGCAGACAAAAATAAATAAATACATAAAATTTAAAAAAACCCAATTACTTCCCACCCACATCTTGCTTCATTTACCCCAGCACTATAAAAACCTCAGTGTGATTTTTTTTTTTTTTTTTTTTTTTTGCGGTACGCGGGCCTCTCACTGCTGTGGCCTCTCCCGTTGCGGAGCACAGGCTCCGGACGCGCAGGCCCAGCGGCCATGGCTCACGCGCCCAGCCGCTCCGCGGCATTTGGGATCTTCCCGGACCGGGGCACGAACCCGTGTCCCCTGCATCGGCAGGCGGACTCTCAACCACTGCGCCACCAGGGAAGACACCTCAGTGTGATTTTTAATATTCAAAGCAGTAGCTTGATATTGTCTTCCTATAGCAAAAATTAAAAGCAAGCTTAAATGAAATATTTTTCTGACATATTTAGAACCAAAACATAATGCATAATTTTGTATATACAAAGTTTGTGGCAAATCACACATAAGATAATGAAAAGAAAACTAGAATGAAGATTGTACAAATAAAGAGGAAAGATAAATATGAGAGACAGAATCTGACAGACAAATGTAATCTGGCTTTCCAAATATGGAGAATTTGGAAAAGATTTCACACAAGACTTTTAAGGTTGACATTAATCTCTGGGGAAATTTTAGAATAAATTATTAAATTAACAGATCGTGATTCACTAGAAAAAGAAACGTTGTTTCCTGGACTCATATGAATCTGCTAAACAAGGTGCTCTAAAATAACTGTATTTTTTTTTTTTTTTGCCATTAGAGTCAGGATAGATTAAAGATGTATCAAGGCTATCGTGTGACTTGATATCAAGAAACCATTTGTTAAAAAGTCTTGTGTTTTCCCTGAGGGTAAGAAATTGATAGGTAAGTGGAAGGAAGGAGACTCCCAGAGTTTATCACTTAGATATACCCAGAGTTACAGAAACCTACCAGCAGAGACTTGGTTTAATGGCTCCTTATCAACCTGTAAGAAGTCTCTAGCAAAGCTTCTCCAGACACCTGTCTTGGTATTATGCGTTTTACCATTTTTATTTTAGACTGAAGACACAGCAAAGTCAATACATTTGCACATGCATTCCTGTCTGAATGAATATCTCCTGGAGTAAGTGCTATATTCCATTCAGAATCATCTTAACAAAGAGATCAAAACCAATAAAAGCATATTCAATAGGAATAAAGATTTAGTCCTGCATTTAATATAAAAAATCAAGTATATAAATACAAAATGAAGGAGATTTGTCTTGGCAGCGATACATTTTAAGACATCTGGGGACTTCCCTGGTGGCACAGTGGTTAAGAATCCACCTGCCAATTCACGGGACACAGGTTCAAGCCCTGATCCAGGAAGATCCCACATGCCGCGGGGCAACTAAGCCCTCGAGCCACAACTACTGAGCCCGCGAGCCACAACTAGTGAAGTCCACGAGCCTAGAGCCTGTGCTGCACAACAAGAGAAGACACCGCAATGAGAAGCCTGTGTACCACAACAAAGAGTAGCCCCCACTCACCGCAACTAGGAAAAGCCCCCGTGCAGCAATGAAGACCCAATGCAGCCAAAAGTAAATAATAAATTTATTTTAAAAAATTAAAAGAAATATGACAATTGTTTATTGACCACAATTTTAAAATGAGTTTAAAATTTATGAGGCAGTTATTCTCCCTCCCTCTCCCCAAAAAGGTAACATTATTTTGATCTGTGTCCAAGGGACAGAAAGTAAGATTATAGATCAGTATAATCTTAAGCATAATATAAACTGTAAGCTCCCTGAGTGATCCCTGTAAGCACCCAGGGAGCTTACAGTTCAACAGGGGTGAGGATGGGGTGGAATCCTTTATCCTAAATACAGCTGTGCTTCTTATTGTATAATTTTCGAATTAAAGTCATCGTGACCAGGTAGGACTTCATCAGTGGTTCCCTTAAGAACTCAATTTCAAGGTCTCTTTATTATTATTTTTTTCAGTTTTACTGTCACTGTGTCCTTGTAATTTCCACAATTTTACAATGAACTGCTCTAATGTAGTTCACTGAGCATTATGTATAACATCTACTCTAGTCTTAGTCAATATATTTTGGTAAATTCACAATAAAATGCACTTAAAAGCTTGATTGCTATATAATATAAATATATGATATATAAAAATATAATTTAAATATAAAATAATATTAAAAATTCTAGAATTATGTAAGAGAGAGTGAAAAAGGATAATCTGTATCAGAAACCAAGATTAAGCATACTTCACTCTCTTCATTTTCTCTGGGTTTCCTAACAACCATGGCAAAAGGAAAATCCATAGATTGTATAGATGCTATTATCATTTTAATGAGCACATTAATTTTTCAGGATAGACAGACATTTCACTTTGGCACTGAACTCAAAAGAGGAATAAATCGCATTAATTTTATTTAAAAGTTTTAAACAATATAAAGGATCATGTGTTTTTATTAGCATTTAATTGACATATATAATATTAGTTTCAGGTGTACAGCATATAATGATTTGATATCAGTAACTATTGTGAAATGAACATCACAGTAAGTCTAGTTAACATCCACCACCATCCATAGTTACAAACTATTTTTCTTACGTTGAGAACTTTTAAGACCTACTCTCTCAGCAACTTTCAAATACACGATACAGTGTTATTAACTACAGTCACCCTGCTGTACATTTCGTCCCCAGGACTGACTGACTTTGTAGTTGGCAGTGTGTACATTTTGACTCCCTTTACCCATTTCAGCCCACTGGCTACCTCCACCTCTGCAACCCCCAATCTGTTCTTTGTATCTATGAGTTTGTTTTTCTTCGTTTTCTTGGATTCCACATAAAAGTGAGATCATACGGTGTGTGTCTCTCTGTCTAACTTATTTCACTTGCCATAATGCCTTCAAAGTCTATCCATGTTTTCCCAAATGGTAGGATTTTTTACAAATGGCGATGTCTTTTTGAAATGAACTTCACTCACTGTAATCAGCTTGGGCCACTTTATTAGCTGTTGGTGCATGAGGAAGCTCTTTACATTTAGCAGTGCTAAATTCTAGATACAGTTCCCTTTGCTGCTTTATATTCTCTCCCCGAAGAGCATTTATCCTCTTTACCATTATTTTTGGTCTAACGATCCATTTTAATTTGGGGATCTTCTTGGAAATTTTATTTTAGAAGGCTGAAGAGGTATTCCGTTTAAAAGTTTTATTGTTTTTGTGGTGTGCCTAAAGAATAAGAAACTTCTATCAGGGAAAATAAACCTCTCTTTTTTGCTCCTTTACTTCTGGGCACTTTGGGATTCAAAGGCTACTTTGATCTTCCTGCCATCACCATCATTTTTATGTTCAGCTCGGTGTTTCCCTCTCTGTTTAGGAAGGCATGTTGCCTGGGTATAAGAACTTAATCTTTTTGCTTTTATCCTGAAACCTTCCCTTTTTCAACCAGATTCATTTTCCTAACTGGCTGGGGAAAGCCACAGGCTCTGTCCTTGAGAAACACAGGGCCATATGCTGTTCATTTGCTCACAGGAAGGGGGAGTGAGCGCCACCCTCGGGGGCTGGGATTCTGGCACCAAGCAGTAGCCAAGAGAAGGCCACCTGCTATGCGGGGAAAAGCTCTGTCTCCATAACGACTTCAGGGGAAGATCCTGGTAACTGCCTAGTTGGGAGCTGTCCTTGGAGTGAAGGTCATCGGAAATTCTCACTTGCATCTGAAACTGATCAGTATTCTTTCTGCAGTGTCACCTCTCACCATTAAATGAGGCCACAAGTTCACACATGACCCTGTTTTCTGAAATGTAATCACTACCGATCTGTAAGTGATGCTTTTGCAACCGTGAAAAAGAGCGATGAAATACACAAATGATTGCTTATTCATTTCACATGCTCTTCTCGCCCTAAATATTGAAACCTTGTTTATTGAATGCCTAGCATAGACTAGTTTCCTGCCACATGGTTGTTTCCAGGGACACATTATCCCCACAGCTGTTGCACTATATCAAGAAAGGCCAACCTGACATGGTTTGAGCAACTTTTCTCATTTCCCTCTCTGAAATATCAGAGTCCTGGCAGTTGGAAGAAACAGAAAGAAGCTAAGCAATTTCCAGTACAAAATACCTCCCAAGGATGGCTTCATTTAAATTTTCCCCTAAGAAAGTCCATTTTGATGGCCGGTAATATTATAATATGTTACAGTTAAAAGAATAAATGAAGTGTCCTTTTCCTTCTGGAGTCTAAAGTATGTTGAGGTTTTTCAAGTCAGGGCACACTGTGGGATCTCAAAAGTAAGTCATTACTTTTGCACTGGCTCACTTAATCAGACTGCCTCCTCCTCGATTGTAGTCTTCAATTGAGTGGGAAATGAAACTTGCCACCTTCAACAAAAAGAACACCATCAATATACTCATTTGTGTGCCAGGCACTGAAACCAATATTTGCTTGCTAGATTCTTTCAGTCCACTGAAAATTATACCTATTTATCCTCTGTTTTCTTATTTCTCCTTCAATTTGATATAAGCTTTTGGAAGAATTAAAATAGCTAGCTTTCTTGCAGTTTCTACTATGTCATCACTAAAGAGAAGCTGAACCATGTGCACAGAGCAGAACCACAGCGTGGTAGGTCAATCCAAACAGCATGTCAGTCCTTAATCTCCGATAAAGTCATATGTACTTGCTTTGGTTACAATGTCATCTTCTTGACCCTTCTGGGAAATTTTTAGTTAAGCAATGAAAGGTTTATCTAGGATACCTACCATACTATCCTATCTCTAAGAGGATTGCTCAAAAGGAAGGACAAAAGTAAGTCTTCATCTGTTTAATCCCCCAGTTTCAAGCATATAGTGACTTGAAAAGAAACATTTGTGCTTATGCACGCATGCTCCTGCACACACACACCCACACAGACACATTCTTCAAGGCTTTGTGGCTGGCTGATTGGAGGCTTAGCTCTGCTGCTATAAACAACCTCCTTGCTAATCACTGTCTCTATGGTATCCATGTGCAAAAGGTTCTGTTTGCAACTGGGAAAAAGGAAGAGTTTAGTGAACAGCAAATCTCAGGGAGCGGGAGAGGAGAGAGGAGATGCAGGAGCCAAGATCCACGGCACCTGCCGGCCTCTCCCTTTGCACTGACCTTCAGAAACTATAACCAGGAAGGATGAGCCACAAAGGTAAGCCAACTGTTTTCATGGGAGATTTTTGGGAAATTTTCAGAAAACAGTAACAGAGATTGAAGGAGCTGTTTTTTATATAGTTTATTGAAGGCTGTGGGCATACACAGAGATGCTTGGGGGTCTATGTAACATAAAGTATGGCACTGAGATGGCATTTCTCCCTACACAGAGCCAGAAGAGGTGTGGCACCCCAAGGACTGGCCATTTGGCAGGCACCGTGAGATCATTTTCTTGGCTTCTTATAATTGAAACCATGCAGAGGGGCTGTGGTGAGTGGAGACAGAGAGAGAGAGAGAGAAGGGATTGATTTTGTATAAGGAACTGGCTCACACAGTTATGAAGGCTGACAAGTCCCAAGACCTGCAGTTGGCAAGCTGGAGGCCCAGGAGAGCCGATGGTGTAAGTTCCATTCTGAACGTTGGCAGGCTTGAGACCCAGGAAAGGCCAGTGTTTCAGTTCTAGTTGGAAGGCAGGAAAAAAAAAAAACCCTGATGTTCAGATGTCCCAGCTTGAAGGCAGTCAGGCAGGAGAACTTCACTCTTACTCATGGAGGGTCAGCCCTTTTGTTCTATTCAGGCCTTCAACTGATTGGATGAGGCCCACCCACATCTGCTTTACTGTCTACCCATTCAAATGTTAATCTTATCAAAAAACAGGATCACAGACTCACCCAGAATAATGTTTGATCAAATGTCTGAATGCTTCGTGGCCCAGTCAAGTTGACACATAAAATTAATCATCATACTGCATATAGAAAGTTGGGGGTCAAGAGGTCTTTTTATGTCTTTAACAGCGTCAGTCTCTTTTCCTCTAGGCTGGCAGGGTTTTTGCCAATACAGATCTCTCAAAATGTGGGTTCTCTATGAAAGTAATTTCAGTAAACTTGCATGTGGCAAAAGGCACAGCCATATACCTTTCAAGATATGCCTCTTTCTAGCCTTAATTATGGGTACGTTTGAGAAATCAGGCTTCTGTGGAACCATGTCCATAATCTTTCTAAGAGCCCTTCTGTCCAGCTGAAGGGACCTATAGATGCCATCTTAATCCTTTCAGATGTCTTAACCAAGAGTGTTTCAGGCAGACCCTTGATGTCTTTTTACTCCAAGGCTGTGCCATATTAGTAGGAAGAACTAGTAGATTTTGTCTTTGCCCTGAGGCTCTGTTATAATGATCCCAAGCCTTGACTTTGTGAGAAATTTCTCATTTTGTAACTCTGCCCCACAATTTCTGGACTCCCTAAAATTCTCCGTTCTATTTGCAACTAACCAGTTCTTCCCTGAACATTTTCCTCTGACCTATGGTACTTTACCATGTGCTCCTAGGAGCAACCAAGTCCTGTTCCGATATTCTTCCTTCAAACTTCCTCACCCAAGACTAAAAGTTCCACAGGTACGTTTTCTTTTTTCCAAATTTCCACCAAGTACAGTTTTATCAAATGCTTTCCCACAATGTAATGGGCATTACCTTTTTTCAGACTCCTGGAACCATTTCCTCAATTTCTGCCCCTCACTACCAAAACTCATTCCACAAAATTTTAGGTTCACGTTAGGGCAACACCCCAATTTTCGTATGAGTTGGCAATTACCACAATAAGGATGCATTAAAAAAAATCTCAAAACTCACTGGCTGAAAAAACAATAATTTGTTTTTATATTTCCAGGTGTGCGAGTTGGCCGCAACTCTGCTGATCTTGGCGGGGACTCCAGGCTCCAGGTTCCAAGGGTTCATGTCGGCTCCATGTGGCTCTCATCACTCTCAGACTAACGGCTACCCAGGGCGTGTGGTCTGTTTTATTGTCTCATTCTCAGACCCAGGCTGAGGGCAGGTGGGTACTTGGGGCGTATTCTGCTCATGGTGGGTCAACCAGAGTGCAGGAATGCCAGCCCAAAGACACAACCATATTTTAACCCTCTGTTTGAGCCATGTTCACTAACATCTCATTGACCAAAGCAAGTCATATGGCAAAACTCAAAGTTAAGGAACAGAGAAGTACACTCTGCTAACCTGGAAGCCAGGGTGAGTTTGCCAATGGATAATATTACTACAGGTAACTGGAAAGTTGAGACTAATAATTCAATCTACCTCAGTGCTAAAGAGGTTTTCTCTGTGTGTGTGAGTCTCTCTCTTTGTGTCTGCCTGTCCTTCTCTGTCTCTCTCTGTCTTTGGAAATATTAGGAACTTACAGTTTCTAGACTACTGAATTTCAGCTTCCAGGGCTCCTGAGACATCCCTGTCATTTTGCTTTTTTAAAGTGTGATTATTCTAGACCAACTTAACTTTCATCAATGCATCACCTGTGGTTTCTCTTCTGCCATATATGTACCTTTTGCAATATGTGCGAACCAAAGCCAACGAGTTTAATTCTATAATATTAGAAAATAACTTTTCTTTCTTTTTTAATGTTTTTTTTTTTTTTTGGCCACACCATGCAGCATGTGGAATCTTAGTTCCCTGACCAGGGTTTGAACCCGTGCCCCCTGCATTGGGAGCGTGGAGTCTTAACCACTGGACCACCAGGGAAGTCCCAATTTTTCTTTTTTATTGAAGTATAGTTGATTTACAATGTTGTGCTAGTTTCTGGTGTACAGCAAAGTGATTCAGTTATACATATATTCTTTTCGATTATGGTTTATTACAGGATACTGAATATAGTTCTCAGTGCTATACAGTAGGACCTTGTTGTTTATCTATTTTATGTATAATACTTTGTATCTGTTAATCCCAAACTCCTAATTTATCTTTTCCCACCTTCCCCCATTGGTAACCATAAGTTTGTCTTCTGTGTTTGTGAGTCTATTTCTGTTTTGTTCATTTGTATCTTATTTAGATTCCACATATAAGCGATATCATATGATATTTGTCTTTCTCTTTCTGACTTACTTCGTTTAATATGATAATCTCTAGGTTCATCCATGTCGCTGCAAATGGCATTATTCTTTTTTATGGCTAATAGTCCATGGTATATATGTACCACATCTCCTTTATCCATTCATGTGTCATTGGACATTTAAGTTGCTTTCATGACTTGGCTATTGTAAATAGTGCTGCAATGAACATTGGGGTGCATGTATCTTTTCAAATTATAGTTTTCTCCTGATACATGCCCAGGAGTGGGATTGATGGATCATACGGGAATTCTATTTTTAGTTTTTTAAGGAACCTCCACACTGTTTTCCATAGTGGCTGCACCAATATATATATTCCCACCAACAGAGTAGGAGGGCTCTCTTTTTTCCACACCCTCTCTAGCATTCATTATTTGTAGACTTTTTGTTGCTGGCCATTCTGACCGGTGTGAGGTGATATCTCACTGTAGATACTGAGCACTTTTCAGGTGCCTATTTTAGCCACCAAAATTCTAAACAAGTTATAAGTCGCCTTTTTTTTTCATCCTGCCAGAACTCATGTTTGTTCCCCAGCCATCGTGTTCCAAGCCTTTCCCAGATGGATCCACAAGTTTCTCTCCAAGAGTCTCAGACCCTCCTAACTTCTGAGTCACCTAGGCCATCCCGTGGGATTTGGAATGGTGTCACTCTCACAGACTGGGAACACTGTGGCTCCATTCCACCTGCTAGGATCCTCCTGAGAACCAGACTTCTGTGTCCCCAGCAATTGATTCCTCTTAGTCACAGCTGTGCCTGACTCTGCTTCTCTCCATCCAGGATGGCCCTGGGCTGGGGGGACTGGGACAGAGGGTACTAACTGAAAGGGACACAAGGGAACCTCTAGGGTGACAGATATGTCCTGGCATCACAGGCATACCCTATGTAAAAGTCATTAAGCTGGACACTTAAGATACGTTTTACTACATGTAATTTATTCCTTAATAAAACACTGGGAAAAAAAAAAGAAAATGAAACAAACCAAAAATCTGCATTATTAATTTCATGAAAAGTAAAAACTTATATTAAAAAAGAAAATGTAATCATAGGACACTCCCTGTAATCTGGACCTAGCTTGGCTGTGAACAATAATTACACAGTTGTAATAATGGATATACACACGATATATGGATTCAACCAAAAATCTATATTGGCAGGATAGGCAGAAAGACAGTGTTTGTGTGTAGCAGAGGATTGGGGGGTGAGCAAAGAGAGCTAAATCCTAATATTTTGTAGTAGGAAGTCAATAGATAATGTCTAAAATCAAATAAACAAATAAACAAGAAAAAACAAAACAGAACAAAATGGCCTGGACTTGGAGGATCCCTTACCCACCTGCTCACATTCTACTTGGTTCTATGCAGGTGCCCTTCTAGGCATCCTTTTCCTCCTTGGCTGGGTTAGTACCTCATTTTGATACATGAATTTTTTGACTGGGGCCCCGCTGGCCAGGCTCATTTCCCACCACTTTTCCTCACCAGAGCGGAGGTGCTCTGACCAGCTGCCCGGGATATTTTGCCACAAGCAGACAGACCTAAAAGGATCAAAACTGACATTTATCTGTATCTCAAATATTGGACCCAACAGATTTCCTGACTGTTCTTGAAATTCCACACCCACTTCACCCCTGACCTCTGGGTGGCCAGCCTTCCAGCCCAGCCAGTTTCTCTTTGACAGATCTTGTTTTTCAAGTCCATTAGGTCCCAAATGGTTGACTCATTGCTTAACAAAGTCATTATTTACCCCGTGAAGGCCATAGTTCTGCTTTCAGCACTTCCTGTCATTTTTTAGAAATGTATTGAATGTCTTAGGTTGTTCTAGCAAAGGATTTTGGATTTTCTAAACATAAGGGGTTTGAAGTCCCTTCTCCCTGGAAAATAGCTAACTGTGGCCCTAGAGCACTCAGGAATAATCTTATAAACATAGCCTGTGTTATTGGGGTAAATAGTGCTAAGTAACATCACTGTGGGAATGAAGACAGGTGCAGTGGGAAGTGTGGACACCCCCCACCCACCCCGTGGAGGGGAATGATGACAGGAAGGGGAGAAAAACATGGTATTCCTTGGGTGCGATTCAAATGTTATTTTGTGTCCAGAGGGCAAGTGTAGCAGGTGGAATGTTAAAGCTCAGAACTCCTGTGGTTTCCATTCTTTGATGAGAGGGATGAGAACAAAAACATTAGCCAGTTATATTTTCCCTACTGAGTTCAGCACAGCAATGAATCTAGGTAGTGTGGGCCTGCGGTTGGTATCATTTGGGACATCTCTTTAAGAAAACACTTACCAAATTAATGGGTCTTCCCTGGTGATGCAGTGGTTAAGAATCCGCCTGCCAATGCAGGGGACACGGGTTCGAGCCCTGGTCCAGGAAGATCCCACATGCCGCGGAGCAACTAAGCCCCTGTGCCACAACTACTGAGCCCACAAGCCACAACTACTGAAGCCCATGCACCTAGAGCCCGTGCTCCGCAGCAAGAGAAGCCACTGCAATGAGAAGCCTGCACGCCACAACAAAGAATAGCCCCTGCTCACCCCAACTAGAGAAAGCCCAGCAACAAAGATCCAATGCAGCCTAAATAAATAAATAAATAAATTTTTAAACAACAAAATTAGTTTGAAAGCAGACAAATTCACTGAATTGTCACAAAATCACTCAGAGGCCACATGAGTTATCAGTGCTTGAACTAGTGGTTGGAAACATGCATTTTCAACCAATTTATTTTGGGCCCATTTACCTTGCTCCAAAGATAAAATTAAAATTCATAAAAACATTACCAGAGGCACACCAAGACACATCTGAAACAAGACGATGCCGAAAAAAGCAAAATACTCCATGATGAATCTCCCCCAAATTAGCAATAAGCCCCTAGAAAATTCCAAAATTTGAACAAAGCTACTAAAGCATAAATTATTTGAGGAAAACAGCATAAAAGTTATGAAGGAGTAAAAAATGAATGACTGAAAATATTTCTTTTTACCAATTAATCATTTTGGGTTTTATTATTTATTTTGTTTTTTTTTTTCCCTTAAGTAAATTCTGTTCTCTGTCCAGTGCTCATTGAGGAGAAAAGGAAGAAATGGTGGAAGCAGAGTGGAGAGTTCGAGAGAGGGACAGAGATAGGGGTTTGGGGAGAGACAGAGAGAGAAGAGGAAACGCAAAAGGCCGAAGAAAGATGTATACAATTTGGAAAGTGAAGCAAAATTTATGAGAAATTCCACACACATACCAACATGCACACACAAACTTATTTGATAATAGAAGCCAGGTCTCATGGGGTTACAGATGGATTTTATTTTTTTAAATAAATATATTTATTTTTGGCTGCTTTGGGTCTTCGTTGCTGCACACGGGCTTCAGTAGTTGTGGCTCGCGGGCTCTAGAGCGCAGGCTCAGTAGTTGTGCGCTCGGGCTGAGTTGCTCTGAGGCATATACGATCTTCCCAGACCAGGGCTCGAACCCGTGTCCCCTGCATTGGCAGGCGGATTCTTAACCACTGCGCCACCAGGGAAGTCCCACAGATGGATTTTTCTTTCCATTTTTCACCTGGCATTTAATGGAAACAGCTGTCTGGCCTGCGGCAGATGCCCTCCTGGCACCTGTCCCACAAACTTCCTGGGCATGAATTGTTCTCACACAACACAGGCCCAAGGCAGTCGGTGGGCAGGAGGGAGGGGCAGCTGCTGACCCCAGCGTGTCCGGCCATGAAATTGAACAACCAGGAGACTGAACAACCAGCAACTTGCTGCTGCCCCAGGAGAGCTAGGATTTCCTCCTGAAGGTGTCTTCTTGCCCCGCTTTACACACAGCAACTTCCATTGTTAAAAGGACGCTTGCAGAACACAAATGACAGTGGCAGGACCATGTTTCTATCTCCTAGCATTTTACAAATAGACCCAGAACCAGCAGAGGGGACTCTGTAGAACATGTGGGGGGGCTGTCCGGATCCCTCTTATCACTGCTGGCCTGGAGGGGGTTCTGCCCTGCAATTTGGAGCTGGAAGGCCTGTTGTGAGTCTGTTGCAGTGATGCAGGTGGGAGACCAGGAAAGCCTCAGCTGTGGCAGTGGCTCTGGGGAGATTTAAAACACATGAAGGGCGAAAAACTAGCAGAGCTTGTGACAGCAACCACGTGACAAACTGAAAAAGCTGTTTAAATATTTAGCTTCTCAGATATCTATTGCTGGATGACAAGCCACAGAGAACGGTTTGAAGATGAAGGAAGTTGCTGACTTGATACAGATGCTATAAAGAAAGCCCATTTTACAGAAACAGACTCACAGACATAGAAAATAGACTTATGGTTACCAAAGGGGAAAGGCGGGGAGGGATAAATTAGGAGTTTGGGATTAGCAGGTACAAACCACTATATATAAGATAGACAAACAACAAGGTCCTATTGTATAGTACAGGGACTATAGTCAATATCCTGTAATAAACCATAATGAAGAAGAATATGAAAGAGAATACATACATATATGTATAACTGAATCACTTTTTCTATGCCAGAAATGAACACAACATTGTAAATCAAGTATACTTCAAAAAAAAAAAAGAGAAAAGAAAGCCTGTTTTTTGTTCTTTTAATAAATTTATTTATTTATTTATTTTTGTCTGCATCGGGTCTTTGTTGCTGCGCGCGGGCTTTCTCTAGTTGGGGTGAGCGCTGGCTACTCTTGGTTGCGGTGCGCGGGCTTCTCATCGTGGTGGCTTCTCTTGTTGCGGAGCGTGGGCTTCAGTAGTTGTGGCTTGCGGGCTCTAGAGCACAGGCTCGGTAGTTGTGGTGCGCGGGCTTAGTTGCTCCACAGCATGTGGGATCTTAGTTCCCCAACCAGGGCTCGAACCCGTGTCCCCTGCATTGGCAGGCGGATTCTTAACCACTGCGCCACAAGGGACGTCCAAGAAAGCCTGTTTTAAAACACCCACTAAATAATGAGCCATTCCATACATCAAGAGTCCTTACAGTCTTTAAGATTTTGTTGTTACAATTTTTTTTTAAAAATGACGCCACCCTTTTCTGAGGATGAAGTTTAAAGGGACATAGGGAGATTTTGAAAGTTTCATACAGTTAAAAGAGAAGACCAAAAAATTCAAACTATGATGAGTTCAAAGCAAAGGCATTTAGATTACAGTCAAGAAATAAGGGAATTCTCTCCTGCATTTATTTAGCAACACAGGAAATAAGCTCGCTAAGTGAAATTTGCAGTTAATGGAAATATAACCCTTTAAGTACTTATTAAAACATTTCTAATCGCTTCAGGCAAAATATTTTTAAAACCCAGCCTTTGAATTGTTAGATGAGGTATAGTAATCATAATTAATCAATTATTATTTATTATAATAATTAATTAATGCTATTAATTAATTAATTTTGATTACTACTGAGTCAGGACCATGGGGGTGGTAATCAACTGGTCCTGTGGCCGTGACACTGGGATGCCCCAGGGCCAGCAAAGAGCGGGCAGTGGTTTACTGCTTAGGTATATGTGCCTAATTGTGCAGTTTTATTTACTTTTTCTTATGTGGTTTTTTAGAAACCACAATAGCAAAAACTAAGCACTATCTTCACTTTGAGTCAAATAATATGATCATGAAATAGTCTATGTGCCAGCAAACTAGCTAATTAAATTGAAGGAAACTTGTATATTAGGTAAAAGGGCAAATAGGGACTCACTTCAGTAAAAACATGGTGGTCTCTTCCGTTGAGGGAAATGCATGGGCCTTTCAAAAAAATTCTTGGGGGTGATTATTTTATTGCTCAGAAGTCTCCCCCACCTCCTTCCCTTTATTTATAATAAATAAAGAATATTTATTTATTTCATTTTTTTCTTTTGGGCTTCAGAGAGAACAGGTCTCCTGAAGACTGAGGCCTAGACCCTACGTGGTGCTCCTCTATCCTCTCTCTGAAATTAAGGTAAATTATGGTATAAGCCACTTCTCTTTCTATCCCGCTTACGTGAGCCACAAGAAGAAGCCAAATAGTGCATGGGTCTCATCCCGAGATGGAGGAAGTAAGGCATTACCACCTGAGGGGCTTAGCCATGGACGTGGTATTAACTGGCAAAATCAGGAACAGAATTCAGTCAGATATTTGAAAGAACATTTGCAAAAGAAGGTTATAAAAACAATTTCTCAGTGTATCTTGTAGAAATGATTTTTTTTAAGAAATTACATTGGCCATCTGTATTTAGATGAATTGGTCTGAGTGTAATAGTTATATTATAAATGGCAATACTTAGTATGCTAATATTAAATGGATCATGAAAAAAAATGTTCTCTGAGATAATAAATAAATAAATAAATATAAAAACAGTTTCTCTTTTTCCACCAAGAGCTCTATCCCCTGGGTCTATATTCCTCTGGGACACCAGCAGGAGCAGGACCCAATTCCCTAGTTCCACTCGGCATGAGTTCCTCATCCTCCCGTTGGCCAGACCTTGCCTTCCCCAGCAGAAGGTGGATTCTCGGCCCGTCTCACTGGGAGCCACGGAATCTTGGCGTCCTCAGATGCCGCTGTTCTGACTTCACCCACGTCATCAGCCTTCTCATCCCCAGCAGGCTTCCCACTGCAGTTCCTCGACAGTCGGAAAGTCCACTGGTCACACAAATGTGAGTGTTCTGGTTCCTTCATAATCACTTCTCAAATGAATTAATAAATTGGCTTTCCGCCTTTCGGATCAATCTTTTTTTTTTTTTTTTTTTTGCGGTACGCGGGCCTCTCACTGTTGTGGCCTCTCCCGTTGCGGAGCACAGGCTCCGGACGCACAGGCTCAGCGGCCATGGCCCACGGGCCCAGCCTCTCCGCGGCATGTGGGATCTTCCCGGACCGGGGCACGAACCCGTGTCCCCTGCATCGGCAGGCGGATTCTCAACCACTGCGCCACCAGGGAAGCCCCCAGATCAATCTTTTGAGTTTAGTTAATATATACCTGCTTCTGAGAGACAAGTGGCGAAATTAAATATCCAAGCCTGCGGGCGGAAGGCAGGGCCTGGCAGAGCTGCTGAGGTGTGGAGGGCCTCCGTGTGAGGTCTGTGGGGAAACACGAGGTGCTCTTCGAGACAACGCTTCAAGGACAGATGCAGGAGGGCAGTTTAAATTTTTCTGCATGCTTATGCTTTCTGTTTACAAGTGCACAGTTGTTCCATCCGCAGTGCAAATTCCCCACAGGCAGTAATCAGCCCTAATGGATCTTGTAGATCTTTGCACAATGCTGAGTGCAAAAGATGAGCTTAAATTCTCACTGAGGGCGAGTGAGTGTTCACTGGAGACCAAATTTTGTGCTTCTAGTTGTTCTGACCCAAGAAATGCAATGTTCATGTGGCCTGGTAGAGGCAGACAACAATGAATAGGAGCTTCGGTCTGTGGCTTTGGTGGCTTTGGTCCTCCATCAACACCGGCCTTTGTGGAGCACTTCCTGTGTGCTCAGCTCAAAGTTAATCTCAGTTAAGTGGCAGAAAATAGAGCAGACAGAGCTGGGATGCTGATGATGGGCTGAGAAGGGGAGCTGAGCTTAGAAGGCAGTAACCACTGCTCAGTTCGGTAGCATCCAGACAGAAGCATCACACGGTCAAATGTAATACAGGAAGAAAGATACCCATGGCTTTTTGTTGTTGTTGTTCTCTCAGTTTGGGAACTCCACTTATGTGTGTATTTTTTTTTTTTTTTTTTTTTTTTTTTTTTTTTTTGCGGTACGCGGGCCTCTCACCGCTGTGGCCTCTCCCGCCGCGGAGCACAGGCCCCGGACGTGCAGGCTCAGCGGCCATGGCTCACGGGCCCAGCCGCTCCGCGGCATGTGGGATCCTCCCGGACCGGGGCACGAACCCGTGTCCCCTGCATCGGCAGGCGAATTCTCAACCACTGCGCCACCAGGGAAGCCCTATGTGTGTATTTTTAAAAAGTTGAATAACATGTGATTACCATGTACACATTAAACAATAGGAAACGTCTAACCACAATCGCTGTGCTCACCTGTCTCCTGTGAGTATCCTCCCTCGTCAGGACAAAGATACCTGGTCATTCTTCTAATGGCAGCGCGGCAGTCAGTGGGGTTAGGGTCCTTGGCTGTAGGCACGGTGGACTCTCCTGTCCGGGGCTCTGCTTCCCCTTCCTTTATCATTGCTCATGCTGCCTGAATGTAGGAATATCACAGGGTTAGAGGCCCACGTGTGCTGATAGGCACCCGAGGCTTTTGCTGTAGGTTCTGTTACCCCCAGACCTGGGTTCGCCTCTTGGTGGGTGTCAAGCCAAAGCACACAACCAAGCCAAAGATCGGGAGAATGAAGGATTGATTACTTGCAGCAAGGAAACAGAACACAGGGGATCTTATCTAAGGCAGTGTCTCCCCACAACAGCAAAATTGGGGAAGTTTTAAACTAAGGGTCCATGCATATTCACGAAGGGGCTGAGGCCTAGACGGGAGTCCAAGCTTTAGCTGATTGAAGTCACCAGGGTCAGAAAAGGTCAAGATCATCACCCCTTAGGTTCCAGCTGATCGGGTGGTTGAGCTGCAGGCTAATCTTTACCATTGAAACAGGACTGAGTGTCTTTACACCTGCTCTATTATCTTTGCTATTGTTACTGCTCTTGCCTGGTAATAGTCTTTTGTTCAGACATTCTTTTGTTCCCTTAAGATCATTAATTACCGAGACCTGTTCAAGGGCAAGGATTGTGGCCAGGCTTAGATCACAAAATGGCTTAGGCCCAGAATGGCTTCTCTTATGTCAAGAAAGCCATGTCGGGTTCCTTTTCTCCAGGGACCCCCTACCCTGTCTGCTCACAGCTCTGAGTTCAAGGGTGGCCTGCCGGCCCAGAAGCCTGGGTCATGGTGTGCTGTTTCCAGCTGACAGGGGCAACTGTCTGCCCTCAGTGACTGCAGATCAATGAATTCATGGTTCAGGGACCTTATCCTCACTTTTTACTTGTTTCCTACTTCCAGTTGTTTTTGTTTCTTAGTTTGGTCCCTGCTCCCCACAGGCCCTACAAACTCCTTCCCAAATCCTAAGGCTCGATGGCCAACGGAGGAGAGTTTTATTTTTTGAGTGGGCAGCTGATCTGGCCTCCACCTAAAACTGATTTTGAAATCTTCCCAGGGTTGTGGGTCTGAGTAATCTAAACACAAAGTGAGACAGAAGATTTTATCTTAATCCATTTTCAGTAAGTGCATTATTAAATATTCAGCTTTTCAGACACAAATCGGCAGAGCCCAGGCAAGCACAATGATAAGAAATTTTCGGATGTTAATTATGTTTCCTTTTCACTGAAACTCTCAAAAGCAAATTCTGTGAGATCAAATGGAATTTTCAGTAGACTTTTCCAGCCAATTTTTTCATGTTGAAAAGCATAATGTTTTTCAGCTTGCGTTAAAGCTCCAGTGAGATAATTACCTCTCACTGACAAGGTCAATGGACAACTCAGGATCTGTTCATTTAATTCTAAGACAATTTCAGCTGCTAATACTGAGCTCCAAAGGAAATGATAACAAAGGGATATCGCTTGTAAATGAAAGTACAGGCTTCATTCAGTGTGATGAAGTCTCCATGGCCACAACCCTCATCCTCACCCAAACCCTTCAACTCACCTTTTACCCTGGAGGGCAAAGGACTGTTGGAAGAAACTGATTGTCACGTTTCATTCCCTTGCATGTTGGAGGGAAAGGAAGGACAGATAGAACTGCCATGGACTTGGCCTTACCTAGTCCATGTTTCTCAGAGTGATGCTGAAAACGCGGCCTCTGTGCACCAGTGCTGAATCAAATCTCGGAGACAGAGTTTTGGGTGAAGTAGAAAAGAACAGCCTTACTGCTTTGCTGGGCAAAGCGGGATACAGTGGGCTCGTGACCCTCAATACCTCTGTGTCCCAAACTGGGAGGATTTGGTGAGGAGTTTTATAGCAATGCTTCAAAGGCGGAGTTGCTAATAAGGATCCGGGTGTGTGCAGGGCCTGCATTTTAAAAATCTGGCCTCGGGTGGTCTCCTGATGAGCTTCTCTGGTTCTCGAGGAATAAAGAATGCTTCATCAAGTAGTTAACATCTTCCATTTGTTGGGGGTTTTAGTTCTGCAGAAGAGAGCAAAGATATTGTTACATGTATCCCTTGAGGCGGAACCAGGACCCTGCCCCAAGGCTGCACTATTGTTTCTTGACTACTCCTCCCTTGTCTCTGCATCCCCTCCCTTCCCTGATTAGCAACTGTTTGAATCTGCCCTTTGGGACTCAGGGAAGGTCATGGAGGCTGGAGTCTGTTCCCTACAAACAAGAAATGGGGGACACGGAAAGGCTTCCATGTCCAGGAGCCCCACAGGGTCCTGCTCAGTTTCAAGACCTACACCCAGAGAGCTGATTAGGCCCTGGGAGGAGCAGGCATGTTGAACCCAGCGGGCATCCACTGGCCCCCACCAACGCCGCCCCAGTGTGATGTAACAGCTGCTGCCCTTGCAGAGTTTCTCTCAATCAAACCTGACTGACTGGGGAAAAACAAAAAGAGTGGTGATAATGTCATGAATATGTATTTGCTACTCCTCACCCACAGAAGGCAGGGAGGAAGATGCCAGAACAAGGGTCAGAATATGGGGCTTGGCGTCCAGGTTTGCCATTTACTCTCTGTGTGATTTGGGGCAAAATACCTAAAATCTCTGAGTCTCAAACGCTTCATCTTTTTTTTTTTGGCTGCTTTGGGTCTTTGTTGCTGCGCAAGGGCTTTCTCTAGTTGCGGCGAGCAGGAGCTACTCTTCGTTGCGGTGCGCAGGCTTCTCATTGCGGTGGCTTCTCTTGTTGCGGAGCACGGGCTCTAAGCGCGCGGGCTTCAGTAGTTGTGGCACATGGGCTCAGTAGTTGTGGCTCACGGGCTCTAGAGAGCAGGCTCAGTAGTTGTGGTGCACGGGCTTAGTTGCTCCGTGGCATGTGAGATCTTCCCGGACCAGGGCTTGAACCCGTGTCCCCTGCATTGGCAGGCGGATTCTTATCCACTGCGCCACCAAGGAAGTCCCCAAACGCTTCATCCTTAAAACGACTAAAGTGTGTATAGTTGTGAAGGATCCAAAGGGATAATGAAAATGAAAGTACTTTATACATTTTAAAAACACTCTGTGCATGTCAGATTTGTATAATTGTTGCTAAGGAAAACATCCTTTGCCAACAGTTCAAAGGCTGCCAACAGCCAAGTAATAACCTTCTGGCTCGAAGGCCGATTCCAAAGGAAAGCTAGTTTCCTCCCTGAAACAGGTTGTAGAAATTTAAGTTTATCGAATTAGTCTTATAATACGGAGTCAAATACCACCCAGGCAGCCCCTGTCTCATTAGGGTGCTCAGCTCAAGATTTCTTCTGGGTGTTTTAGTCTCAAATGCGTAGGTGTCAGTCAGGGTTAGGGGTTGGGGGGAGTCAAGTTAAAAAAAAGTCTATAAATGCACCTGGAATATTTACTTAAAACACGTGCGTGCACAGCACACACACACACACACACACACACACACACACACCCCATACACACATGGGACGAATGTGCACCACGTGGAGAAAGACATGAGCAAATAGATTTGTGTTGAAAGGCAGAGGCTCAGGAATTTGGTTAACTAGGTCTTCCTCACATCCATTTTATTTTTCTCTTGGGGAGTTTTCTATTTCTGTCAACCACTGTATTTTTGGTGGAGAGGCACCGTGGGTAGCGTGTATGTTATTCTCAAACTTAGGGGTCTAGGTGACCTATTGTTTATCAGAGGGAAGGCTTTTCATGAGCAAAGGAAGCAAAGCATGAGACAAAACAAACACACTATTTAAATGGCAGCTTCAGCCAAGTTGCAGCTGTGTCTCACAGTGCCCAAAGCTTCAGATGTTTGTTTAAGGAAACCGACGCTTCAGCAGGAAACAAGGAGTGTCCTGGGAGCACTAAGACAGGATAAATCTTTGCGTCACTGTCGCTCCTCTACGGCCTGAGCAAGGAACCACTGAGTGGAGAGATGGCATAACCAAGACCCCAAGCAGATTCCAGAGTGGAGACGGGCAGAGACAGAGCCAGGAACCTGGTGTGAGCGCTAAACGTCCTGCCTTCCACGCTACCATATTTACAACTTCAGCTGACGGTAATCAAAGGGGGTTCAAGTGAACATAATTTAACCCATTTCTGGTTCCTGTGTGATATTTGTGGAAAGGGTAATTTATTTGAAAGGCTAAATCTATTCTGTCTTTGAAATCCTAGTTAAGGCTTAAAATATTAGGAAGACAGAAAATACAATACCCCAAACTGCATAAAAAGTTCATGAAAAATTCTCACCAAGGAATTTCCTGGTGGTCCAGTGGTTAGGACTCTGCACTTTCACTGCTGAGGGCCCGGGTTCGATCCCTGGTCAGGGAACTAAAATCCCACAAGGCACGTGATGTGTCTAAAAAAAAAAAAAAATTCTCATCCAGGTTGTTAACCATACAAAAGGAATGCTCAGTATTGAAAACACTGAAAAGTCATTTATTGACTCATTCAACAGATATTTCCTAAGCATCCATTAGGTGTCAAGTCCCAGATATTTTTAAAATGCTTATAAACAAGTTGGGGAAAATAGATGATTACAATAGAGTTTGCTAGGTGTTTTGACACTGGTGGGGTGAGGTGGGGGGTCAGGAAGGAAGAAATTTTCTTCTGCCCTTCTAGGTTCTTCTGGTTGGCCTAAGAATTAACTGGCATGAGACAGATGAACAGGAGAAAATCAAGCAGAAGTTTAATAAGATGTATGCATGGCAGAGACCCAGGAGAACTGAGTAACTCACCAAAATGCTCCAAGCCCTCACCTTAAACACCACCTTCAGCTAAAGACAAAGAGCAGGGATTTGGGGCTTCCCTGGTGGCACAGTGGTTGCGCGTCCGCCTGCCGATGCAGGGGAACCGGGTTCGCGCCCCGGTCTGGGAGGATCCCACGTGCCGCGGAGCGGCTGGGCCCGTGGGCCATGGCCACTGGGCCTGCGCATCCGGAGCCTGTGCTTCGCAACCGGAGAGGCCACAACCACAACAGACGGAGGTCCGCATACCACAAAAAAAAAAAAAAAAAAAAAAAAAAAAAAAAAAAGAGCAGGGATTTGGGACTTGAAAGGGGAGGAAGGCAATTGACATGGAGATGGAAAAACAAATGTTTGCTGGGCCGGGCAGAGACAATGGGACGGGGAGTGGACTCTGATCTCTCAGCCCTGCTGCGTCCACACGTAGGCCATGTTCTTTGCAGATACCTCTGGAGATAGCTCTATTCTGGGAACTGACCCTTTCTTTATCCAAATTCTTTAGTCAGCTAAGAGGGAGGGGAAAAAGAGAGACTTCCTGGGTCTTCTGTCTCTTAAAAATATTCAGCCTAGGGACTTCTCTGGTGGCGCAGTGGGTAGGAATCCGCCTGCCAAGGCAGGGGACCCGGGTTCCAGCCCTGGTCCGGGAGGATCCCACATGCCGCGGAGCAACTAAGTCCGTGTGCCACAGCTACTGAACCTGCGCTCTAGAGCCCGTAAGCCACAACTACTGAGCCCACATGCCACAACTACTGAAGCCCGTGCCCTGCAACAAGAGAAGCCACCGCAAGGAGAAGCCTGCGCACCACAATGAAGACCCAATGCAGCCACAAATAAATAAATACATAATTAATTAATTTAAAAAATAATCAGCCTAGGGCTTCCCTGGTGGCGCGGTGGTTGCGCGTCCGCCTGCCGATGCCGGGGAACCGGGTTCGCGCCCCGGTCTGGGAGGATCCCGCGTGCCGCGGAGCGGCTGGGCCCGTGAGCCATGGCCGCTGAGCCTGCGCGTCCGGAGCCTGTGCTCTGCAATGGGAGAGGCCACAACAGTGAGAGGCCTGCGTACCGCAAAACAACAACAACAACAACAACAACAACAACAAAATAATCAGCCTAAATTAATGCTTATGCCAAAGAGACACATTTTGGGGTGGGAAATTCTGCTCCCCTATAAGGGAGAGATGAGGTGGGCATGGAGGGGCTGCTGGGGGTTTCCCAGAGGAGAACAGATCAATCCTGGACTCAGGCAGGCCAGCCTGTGACCAGAAAGGGAGCTTGTGTCAAAAGGTAAATCCACACACTGCTTCCTTCATTGAGAAAGAGAAAGAACTGAACTAAATAGTGTGCTCAGTGAGTCAGTCATTTAACATTCTTATCTTGTCACAAACCACTAACAGATTGTCCTAGACCAGCAGCTGGTGTGTGGCACACTTTTTTTTAAAAATTGGGGCGCATGGGCTCTGTAGTTTGTGGCACGCAGGCTCCAGGTGAGGCACGTGAGCTCAGTAGTTGTGGAATGCGGCTCAGTAGTTGTGGAATGCGAGCTCAGTTACCCCGCGGCATGGGGGATCTTAGTTCCCTGATCAGGTATCAAACTCATGTCCCCTACACTGGAAGGCGGATTCTTTACCACTGGACCAACAGGGAAGTCCCTGTGTGGCACATATTTTGAGCACTGTAGCAAAGGACAATTAGGACTTATTCAGGGGAGAGGGAGGAGGGCGTCCCACAGAGAGAAGTCTGGGCAGTCAGAAGGGCCTCCACAGTAGAACAACTGCACAGGATTCGGGGGATGTGAGGGTGAGAGGCCAGAAAGTCCAGCAATTCAGGGGCCAAGCTTGTTTTAAATGAAGGGAGCAGAGACAGAGAAATCTCGGTCCTACCTTCAACACCGGCTCACACCAGACTCCTGTGAAGTCTTCCTGGAGAAAACATTCTGCAGAAACTCTGAGGAAAAGGAAGTGTCCACAGGAAAAAACTGCACAACCTAAAAGTTGAGAATTATGTTTTATTTGGTGGACTTTCTGAGACCGTACGCCTGGGAGACACCTTCTCAGATAGCTCGAGGGATAGCTCCAAAGAGGTCAGGGTGGAGCCAGGATATATAGGGGTTTTTGCAACAAAGACCAGGTAGTCAGAACGTCTGTTAATTACAGTTAATTAAAGAAAACCAGACATCTCAAGTTAATGAATGTAGTGCTTTTCTCTGTATGGGCAGATGCAAGAGTCTGGGCTCATCCAAATCATTTCTTTGATATGTACCTCAGCTGCCAAGGAGGATGGGTATCCTGTTCTTTCCCATCCTGAGTGCCCTCGGGGTACACCTCTGGGGCTGGCTGCAGTGGCTGAGGGCTTGATAGCAGCATCCTTTGTTTGCTGAAGATTTCTTCCTTAGCTCGTAGCCTTGGAGGCCAAAGGCCCCCTTCCTTCAAGGGAAGTCTTCAAAAAATGCAGTTTCTATCTTCTTTGTCTGTTGAGTAATCAGAGTACTGAGGAAGTTTAGCTACTTTACAAAGAAAGAGAGGAGGAGAGAGGGGGATAGCTGCCTTTGTGCACAGCCCTGGTCTCTGAGGCTGGACATCCAGCAACTGTGTGTGCGGAAAGGATGGGGTTCCTGGGGGTGCTGCCACACACCTTCCTGACTGTGGCTGGAAGTGCCACCTTTATGAGTCCTTCCCTTTGAATTATGCATGTTCTCACTAATAATTACTTTTTAAAAAAACAAATTTTATTTATTTTTGGCTGCGCTGGGTCTTCGTTGCTGCGCACGGGCTTTCTCTAGTTGCAGCGAGCGGGGGCTACTCTTCGTTGCGGTGCACAGGCTTCTCATGGCGGTGGCTTCTCTTGTTGTGGAGCTCGGGCTCTAGGCGCACGGGCTTCAGTAGTTGTGGCTCGCGGGCTTTAGAGCGCAGGCTCAGTAGTTCTGGCGCACGGGCTTAGTGGCCCTGTGGCATGTGGGATCTTCCCGGACCAGGGCTGGAACCCGTGTCCCCTGCATTGGCAGGCGGATTCTTATCCACTGCACCACCAGGAAAGTCCCCTAAAAATTACTTTTTAAAATCCAGAATCTCCCTGGAAAATGACAAAGCTAAGCTTGATTTCATTTTAAATCAAGAGACTGAGTTAAGACTCATTTATTAACTGCTTTCCTCCAGGAATGAAGAGATTTGCTAGGTGGTTTCACAGGCTCTCTGCGACAGAGGTGGAAAGTTAGTAAGTAAAACACACACACAACAAACTTCATATACTCTACTCTGTGCCCAGAGCCAATGTTGAGAGTGTCCCTGTGACACACCCCTATGACGACTTTGATATTTGTTTCCCCCCGCCCTCTGAAGCGCCTGTGCCTTCTTGGGGTTCACGGAAGTGTTCTTCTCCAGATGCTACAAATATGACTCATGTAGGCCCTTTCCAAGAATATTTAGCTCTCAGCTGGTTTCACAGGAAATCTTTCTATCGTTCAGACTTCTAAGAAATAGGACACCAAGTGACTTCCCTTTTTACTCCTGTGTCTCTGCGGAACCGGCGCTCAGGAGGGACAGGCAGGGCTCTGTGATGTTCTGGGGGCACGTGAACTGGAGAATGGGCTTGTCTCCTTCGGGGAGGCCGTTTGCTTCCCACCAGGCCTGGCATGCAAGAGAGAGAATACAGGCGTTTAAAAAAGAGATGTTATCTATTATAAAATGGACCGTGCTTCAAAGACAGCCCTGATTTCTAGCCTGGAGGGCACATGGAAAATGCAGATCCAGAAACGCTGGGATTCCAGGAAGGAATGATACCTTCTTGTTTCTTGTTGGGTGAAGGAGGACTCCAGGGAGATTGGGTGTTTGCCCATTAAGCTCTCCCAGGGCATTAGAGACCAGCCAGGGTGGCAAACCAAGGAGCTGAGCTTTGCCTTCCAGGTGGGGGAGATGAATGGCAGTGTTTTGTTGAAGGCAAAGAAGAGGAACGTGTGGCATTAGTAACTGCCCCTGAGTTACCTGCTGAGCCATCCAATCATAGGAAGTCAGAGTTTCCAGGCCCTTTCCTCTCCAGTGGGTCAGGCACAACCCTGACAGATTAGTTCCTGCTGAGTGGAGCTTGGCTTTACTGACTAGATCTTTTTCCAGAAATGTCTATGCACATGAAGTATTTTGCAACTAAAAGTTTTCAATAATTTATCCTAAGTGCCAGGCACTGTGATAAATTACTCCCCAAACATTATTATTATTATTATCACACCCATGTTACAAGTTAGTGTTGGGGCCCCAGGTAGGACACCCCAAAATGTGCCTCATGGTATATTGATTATTTTGAAATAAAGTGACTTAAGAAGTGGCCAGTGCAAGAGGGACACCCTGACCCTCCTTTCTGTCTCCCTGAAAGCAGGAAATAAATGTCTCAGGTGAAAGGTGTACTCCCTGCATCTGGAGATAGAAGGACACCCTTATCACCAGAGATGGCCGAGAAGCCTCTATAAACAAAACTTGTGACTTCTTCAATTGACCCCAAGCCCAAACTCTGTTTAGATTCTTCACTCCTTGGGCACCCGAAACCTAAGTTTTTTTGTCCCATCAATTCTTCACACATTTATTGTTTCTTTGTCGAAAAAGTATAAAAGCTGCCCTCTTTGGCCACTTCTTAGGTCCCCTTTCTCTGAGACCTCCATGTGCCTGAATTAAAATTCATTTCTTTTTCTCCTGTTAATCCGTCTTGTGTCAATTTTATTATTAGTCCAGCCACAAGAACTCAAGAGGGGTAGAGGGGAAAATGTCCCCTTCCCCGACATTAGGAAACCAAAGCTTTGGAAATTTTAAAGTGGCCGAAGATAAATGAGTGAGTGATACAACTGGAATTCAGACTCCAGGCTTTTTTTTTTTTTTTTTTTTTTTTTTGCGGTACGCGGGCCTCTCACTGCTGCGGCCTCTCCCGTTGCGGAGCACAGGCTCCGGACGCGCAGGCTCAGCGGCCATGGCTCACGGGCCCAGCCGCTCCGCGGCATGTGGGATCTTCCCGGACCGGGGCACGAACCCGTGTCCCCTGCATCGGCAGGCGGACTCTCAACCACTGCGCCACCAGGGAAGCCCAAGATTCCAGGCTTTTGTTCCAGAAACCACCTGTTTAACCTCTCTGCTCTGCCCCTCAACAAGCAGAACTTCAGACATCCTTTGTCTGCCTTTGGGGCCAGCCCTCCACTGCCAGGGGGATCAGGAGATCCTTTGTGGATCATTTCCCTTCCTACACCAAATGAGGCCCCTCTGCTCTCAAATAGTTCTCACACCTCAGATCCTCTTGTGGATGGTCAAGGAAAGGTACCAATTCTGGAATCCCATCAGACGCCCAGCACCTCAGAATTTCCTGGACTTAGGGCTTCAGTATTTTTAACTGGTAATCGCTCCACTTTTAGTTCATGGTAAAATCTGTAAACACACGAAGAATTATAAAATTCAATTTGTGTTGTTGATCCCACAGCTATGTTTTTCTCCAGCCTTCCCCAAACCAAAGAACATTCTTTTAAAAATTTGGAAGTAATGGCTTTTTTTCTCTCTCTCTTTTTTTAAAAAAAGGCCTAATATCTTCCTTCTAATTGATACAATTATTGTTACAACAACCTGGTAGAATGGAAAGAGCTCCAGATTAGGAGACAAGAGGCCTGAGTTTTGTCCCCTGCTTGGCACCAACACACCTTTGGACTCACGGCCCGTTGCTTAGATGCTCATGAGGGCCCGTTGCTTAGATGCTCATGAGGCCCCGTTTTGTCACCTGTATAATTTGAGGGATGGATTAGGTGAATTCGCAGCGTCTTTTCAGCTGGACCGTTCTACCATCATAAACATCAATTATCAAACGGCATTTTAAGGGTCTGATAAGCATACGTCTATCAGGTGATAAATGTCCTGTTGGCTTGATGGTAGCCATATTCCCTCTGAGGATCCGGTGTATGCTAACTACGAGGGTTTTTTCCTCTCCTAGAACACCTCAGCTTGCTTCTCAAAGCTGACAAGAAGAAAAAACACACATAATGAGTAGCTAATGCATACCAGGCACTGTATTAGGCTCATGGCATGCAGTATGTCCTCACATCAAAGGTGAGGGCTAGAGACGATCAGCTCTACTATATTCACTTGTTTAAGAAATATTTCCTGGTGGGAATGTAAATTGATACAGCCACAATGGAGAACAGTGTGGAGGTTCCTTAAAAAACTAAAAGCAGAACTATCATACGACCCAGCAATTCCATTACTGGGCATATACCCTGAGAAAACCATAATTCAAAAAGAGTCATGTACCACAATGTTCATTGCAGCTCTATTTACAATAGTCAGGACATGGAAGCAACCTAAGTGTCCATCGACAGATGAATGGATAAAGAAGATGTGGCACATATATACGATGGAATATTACTCAACCATAAAAAGAAACAAAATTGAATTTTTTTGTAGTGAGGTGGATGGACCTAGAGTCTGTCCTACAGACTGAAGTAAGTCAGAAAGAGAAAAACAAATACCGTATGCTAACACATATATATAGAATCTAAAGAAAAAAAAAATGGTTCTGAAGAACCTAGGGGCAGGACAGGAATAAAGATGCAGATGTAGAGCATGGACTTGAGGACATGGGGAGGGGGAAGGGTAAGCTGGGACGAAGTGAGAGAGTGGCATGGACATATCTACCAAATGTAAGATAGATAGCTAGTGGAAAGCAGCCGCATAACACAGGGAGATCAGCTCGGTCCTTTGTGACCACCTAGAGGGGTGGGAGGGAGGGAGACGCAAGAGGGGGGAGATATGGGGATATATGTATACGTATAGCTGATTCACTTTGTTATAAAACAGAAACTAACACACCATTGTAAAGCAATTATACTCTAATAAAGGTGTTAAAAAAAAAACAAGATAAAGCAAAAAAAAAAAAAAAAAAAGAAATATTTCCTGAGAGCATCCAACATGCTGATGTTGTTTTAGGTTCTAGAGTCACAACAGTAAATGAGAGGAACCAAACTATGCCATTATATACACATCAATTTATTCCACAAATACTTATCAAATACCTACCATATGTCAAAAACTCTGCTAGTCGCTGGAGACACCAGAGTGAGCAAAACTCTGACCTCATCACGTTGACAGCTCAGCAGACTAAAACAATTAAAGGACAACAATGATAATGTAAGAGTGCTCTGGAAACACCAAAGAGAGAGATAATAGAGAGAAATGTACCTCTACCATCATCTGGTCAAAACATGAGTTAATCAATATACTTTGAAGTTACAAATATGAAATGATCTCTTTGCTTGTTTAGTCAACTACAGGATTCCACCACTTATCTGGCTACTTTTAGAACATAAACTTAAGTAAATAGTAATATCTATAGCATCTCCACCCATATATCTTCATTTTGTTCTCCATACTATTCATCTCCTTTTGTGAGAGAGCCCTGATACCCTCATTGTTCAAGGCCCATTCTTCAAGATACTGGATTCCAAACAGATCTTGGGTCCTCACCAACACAGCTTACCATGAATTCTCCATAGGCAGCAAGGTCATGAACAGAGCAACATTCTTCTTGATTCAGCTCAGTTTCAAACTATTGGAAAGTTACCCCACTTTATACTCTCTTCAGGGACCCTCAGTCCCTGGCTACAAAGATGGACCAGATCTGGGAAGTGAGTGAAAGCTTTGCAGAAAAGTGAATCCTTAAGCTGGCTCTTGAGGGATGTGTAGGAGTTTATCAGGCGGACAAGGTGTACTTTGGCAGCAGGAGAGGGAGGAGACTGAGGCCGGGGTTGGAGGGAAAGTAGGAAAGACAGTCCAGGCAGAGGTAAGAGGCTGCATGATGGCCAGAGCCACGTAACCACATAGCAGGTTGAGGGAGACACATGTGCCTGAGTTCTGGGAGTGAGAGAGACGTGGAGACATGCTCAAAGCATCAGCTGCTGCTGGTACTGAGGGAGCCCCTGCTGCTAAGGGAACTTCTACCAAATTCTGGACCTGAGGGGAGTCACTGAGATTTTAAACCAAAGATTTTAAACAGGATAACATTATGTTTTAGGAAGGTTCATTGTATTACTATAGCAGTAGTAACATTTCCTTGCACGTGTATGTGGCAGTTCATTGTTCTAGCAGTCCAGACCAGCTCTGTCTTCGCATTGATTGATTTCCCTTTGGCAGTAACTTCTCCAACTCCCAACCCCCCTAGGCTGCAGTGGCCTGTGTTTTCCTCTCAAGTGGTAAACACCTTTAAGGGAAGCCAGAACAAAAGAGCGAATTTCACTATTGAAAATAACTCTGAGGCTTAATGTTTTTGTAAGGCAAAGAGCCACCCATTTGATTTTTATCCATCTTATGAATTTTGATTTTTGGGGGGATGTGAAAAACAGCGAAGGAGTGTTTTCTGGTTTCAAAAGGAAATTATACATGTAAAATCAGTGCTTCTGCCCTAAACCACTGAGCAGACTTACTGTATTGTGTGCTTTTAGTGAATAGACATGATCTTTATCTTAAGTGGTATAACTTGAAGGATCTCTTTTGGATAAAGGTATTAGTCCAGACCGATAAATGAAATTGTTCATTCTGTCTCACTCTGGTGGGTTTAGTTTCTAAGATACTGAAACTTAGGCTGGGTCATGCCTATTTACTACATTTGTTTTTCTTTCAAAAGCCCAGTGATTCCCAAATAAGTGGATCTTGGCAACTAATAATATGTGCCTTACTTACCCAGCTTTCAGGCAATTTTAAATGATCTGATAAAAGTTTTTGCAGAAATCTGGGGAGATTGTGCTCAGCACTGACAAACAAGGGCCATTCTCATTTCAGAAGGAGCCCTCATGAGCCAGTGCCTAGTAGATGCTCATTGGTGCTCGCTGAGTGAGCACAGATTGCCAGGAATCAGTATTTGGGTTCTGAGAGTCTTTTGCTAATGGTGAAATAACGTACCATAATTAGGTAATTAAAGAAAGGAAATACTGCAAAACAAGTCAAGGAAATACCATACTGCCTTAGTTCTCAGCTAAAATTTGTCTTGATATACTATCGAGCATGAGAAGACTCCTACCCCAAAGTATTCCTAGACAATGAAATTCCATAGATAACCCTGGTATACAAAGCACACTCTAAACATTTGGAATTTACCAACAGATTAACAAGGACACCGACTGCCCTTCCCCTTTCCCTCCCTCTGTGCTTTCTTGGTCAATTCCATCCTTCTTTCAAGTTCTTCCTCTGCATTCCTTTGAGGAGAGTGTTTCTCACTTGGCTTTCTTCTACTTCATCTTTTTCATCCTTTCTAACAGTGGCATCATTTGTGACAGCACCATGGTGGGTGTTATGGAATTCTAAGTGTCTCATTAAATAGTGCTTCTGGTATAAGAAAATCAAGTTTGAGACAAAGCCAGGCTTTTTGGTATTTTATTTTGATAAATATTCTGTATTAAGCAAGCAATTGAGAAGACAACATGATGCCAACTTTTATACTCAACTCCTAGGGTGACTGAGGTAGTACCTTTAATATCACAGTGATAAAAATAAATTAAATTAAAATTATTAGAATAAATATAATACCCCATAACTGAGTTTTTTCTAATATAAGAGGACTTTTTTTTTTAAAAGAGGGAAAGTTATGTCATAAACCCATCTTTTACATGTAGCTGTTCAGTTTTCCTTGCACCATTTATTGAAGAGACTGTCTTTTCTCCATTATATAGTCTTTCCTCCTTTGTCATAGATTAATTGACCATAAGTGTGTGGGCTTATTTCTGGGCTTTCTATTCTGTTCTGTTGATCTATGTTTTTGTGCCAGTACCATGCTGTTTTGATTACTGTAGCTTTGTAGCATAGCCTAAAATCAGGGAGTGTAATACCTCCAGCTCTGTTCTTTTTTCGCAAGATTGCTTTGGCAATTCAGGGTCTTTTGTGGGTCCATATAAATTTTAGGATTACCTGTTCTAGTTCTCTGAAAAATGTCATGGATATTTTTATAGGGATTGCATTAAATCTGTAGATTACTTTGGGCAGTATGAACATTTTAACAATATTAATTCTTCTAATCCATGAATATGGGATATCATTCCATTTCTTTGTATCATCTTCAATTTCCTTCATCAGTGTTTTATAGTTTTCAAAATATAGGTCTTTCACCTCCTTGGTAAGTTTATTCATAGGGTTTTGTTTTGTTTTTGGTGTGATTTTAAACAGGATTGTTTTCTAGGTTTTGGATAGTTCATTATTAGTGTATAGAAAGGCAACAGATTTCTGTATATTAACCTTGTATCCTGAAACTTTGCTGAATTCATTTATTAGTTGTAATAGTTTTTTGGTGGGGGCTTTAGGGTTTTATATATACATTGTCATGCCATCTGCAAATAGTGATGGTTTTACTTCTTCTCTTCCAATTTGGATGCCTTTTATTTCTTATTCTTGCCTGATTTCTGTGGCTAGGACTTCCAAAACTATGTTGGATAAAAGTGGTGAGAGTGGGCATGCTTGTCTTGTTTGTGATTTTAGAGGAAAGGCTTTCAGCTTTTCACCATTGAGTATGATGTCAGCAGTGGGTTTATCATAAATGGCCTTTATTATGTTGAGATATACCAACATATACCCTCTCTACCAACTTTGATGAGAGTTTTTATCATGAATGGATATTGAATTTTGTCAAATACATTTTTCTGCATCTACTGAGATGATCATGTGGTTTTTATTCCTTCTTTGGTTAATGTGGTGTATCACATTGAGTGATTTGTGAATACTGAACTATCCTTGCATCCCTGGAATAAATCCCACTTGATCATGGTGTATGATACTTTTCATATTTTGTTGAATTCAGTTTGCTAATATTTTGTTGAGAAGTTTTGCATCTATATTCATCAGAGATATTGGCTTTTAATTTTCCTTTTCTGTATTGTCCTTGTCTTGTTTTGATATCAGGTGGCCTCACAGAATGAATTTGAGAGCGTTCCCAGCTCTTCAGTTTTGGGGAATAGTTTGAGAAGGATAGCTATTAGCTTTTTTCTTCATATGTGTGGTAGAATTCCCCTATGAAACCATCAGGTTCTGGACTTTTGCTTGCTGGGACTTTTTTTTTTAATTTATTTTATTTTTTTTTTTATTTATTACAAATTCAATTTCACTACTCGTGATAGGTCCATTCAGATTGTCTATTTCTTCCTGATTCAGTCTTGGAAGTTTGTAACGTTTCTAGAAATTTGTCTGTTTCTTCTAGGTTGTCCAATTTGTTGGCATATAACTGTTTGTAGTAGTCTCTTATTACTTTTTGCTTTTATGTGATATCAGTTGTTATTTCTCTTCTTTGATTTCTTATTTTGTTTATTTGGGTCCTCTCTCTTTTTTTCTTGATGAGCCTGGCTAGATGTTTATCAGTCTTGTTTACTTTTTCAAAAAAGCCAGATCTTGGTTTCACTGATCTTTTCTATTATATTTTTTGGTCTCTATTTTATTTATTTCCTCTCTGATATTTATTATTTCCTTCCTTCTGTTGATGTTGGGCTTTATTTATTTATTTATTTTTCCTAATTCCTTTGTTAGAAAGGAATTATGTTAAGTTGTTTTTTGAAATTTTTCTTGTTTCTTGAGGTAGGTCTCTATTGCTATAAACTTCCCTTTTAGAACTGCTTTTGCTGCATCTTATAGATTTTGGAAAGTTGTGTTTCCATTTTCATCTGTTTTGAGGTATTTTCTTATTTCCTCTTTGATTTCTTCATTGACCAATTGTTTTTTCAGCAGCATGTTGTTTAGTGTCCATGTGTTTGTTTCCTATTTTTCTTTCTATAATTGATTTCCAGTTTCATACCATTGTGGCTGGGGAAAAATGCTTGATATACTTTCTATCCTCTTAAATTTGTCAAGAGTTATTTTGTGGCCCAGCATGTGATCTACCCTGGAGAATGTTCCATGTGCACTTGAAAAAATGGTATTCTGCTGTTGCTTTTGGATGGAATGTCTCTCTCTATATATATATGTATACACACACACATTTGGTCTAATGTGTTACGTAAGACCAAATTTTCCTTCTGGATTTTCTGTCTGGATGATCTGTCCATTGTAAATGGAAATTTCTAAGTACCTAGAGGTACCCAGTAATATAGAAATTTGTTTTAGTAGCAACAGTTTTGTGGATTATTGCTCTTATTAGCCTCTGCTAACTCTTTAAATTGCCTATGTTAAAGACCATAGGCAATACAGACAAGAGTATAGAGACAGGGGTTATACTAATCAAGGACTTTGCACACTTGAAGGCTTTCAGGAGTTCTTACATCTTCTTTGAGGAAAAGAAGTCTTTTCCCATTTAAAAATATTATGTTCTCTCTCTCTCTTCCTTTCTGTATTTAAATTGGAATAAATCTTCATTCTGAAACTATTTTGTGAATTTTTATCCCATCACTTGAGCCAGTTGGAGCCTAGGGAATGATAAATCCCAACTTGACATTTCTTTGTGTGAGTGTTCTTCTTGTATCTCTCAACCTTGCATATGATTATCTTCCCCAGCCTCCTCAATAGGCTCTTCACTGCCAGCAAAGACACAACCAGATTCTCTAACATTATGGGTAATAGCCTGATAAACACCCAGAGATGGTTCTTCCATAAATGACAGCACCTAATGAGGCTCTGGCAAGAGATACTTTTGGTGATGCTGTTTTTAGGAAATGCTAGGAAAATGCCTCCTGTGGTAACTTACTAGCATGAACAAAATCAACAGAAAGCTTTCATACGTCATGGCAATTTTCAGATGACTAATTAGATTTTGAAATTTTAAGAAAAATAACCACTTTTGTTCATGCCTTTAACTACATGCTTAAAGCAATTTCAAAACGCCTTCAACTAAAGATCTAATTGTAGTTGTGCACTATTAGTCATCACTAGAGAACTTTTCCATTATTATTCTTTTCTCCAAGTAATTGATTTGAACTACTTGAGTTCATATGCTTGAATAGTGTCGTGAATGGATAGAAGCTTGGGAAAATTTTTGGCCCAAGCGTCAAGGAGCAGGAAAGACTGGGAAATATATTGTTTGAGCAATTCAGTAAACAGAACAGTTGAGAAAGAATTCTGTGTTGGATATTGTGTGTTTCAGCCAGCAGCATTCCGACTCCTTCCTATAGTCTCTCCTGTCTTACAGCAGCTAGATGCCTGGGAATTGTATTCTCTAGGCTTCTTGATAGGAAGGTTTTAAATATAATTTTACCAATGAGATTGACTCACGCTAGCTTTAGGAATTAGAGGGGAGTTAGAACCCATTCCACTTTGTCCATCAGAAGCTGTGGAAATACGGGTTCTGCATAAGATCAGTGTCTTTGAGATACCTGATCAACTCTGTCTCTTGGACATGGGCAGAGGCTTTCTGCATATTTCTGACCGAAAGGTGACAGAAGCTATGCCCTGGCTGTAACCAAGCCTGCAATGGTGGACCTGAAAGATTGTGTAGATCCCCAACTTTTACTTCTCCTGTCCTTCCAACAGTTTTGTAAGCACCTAATTCCCTATATTAAATCCCTTTCTACTTGAAACACTTACAGTCGTTTATGTTCCTCACTCATCCTGACAGAGATCTTATTTAAATTATTTTCAAGGGTCAAATGTTAGCACCTCTTTTAAAGATTATTTATCATACATTATTGGGACTTCCCTGGTGGAGCAGTCGTTAAGAATCCGCCTGCCAATGCAGGGGACATGGCTTCGAGCCCTGGTCCGGGAAGATCCCACATGCTGCGGAGCAATTAAGCCCTCATGCCACAACTACTGAGCCCACATGCCACAACTACTGAAGCCCACGTGCCTAGAGTCCGTGCTCCACAACAAGAGAAACCACCGCAATGAGAAGCCCACACACCACAACGAAGAGTAGCCCCCGCTCACCACAGCTAGAGAAAGCCCATGCGCTGCAACGAAGACACAACACAGCCAATAATAAATAAATAAATAAATTTATTTTAAAAATTAAAAAAAAGAATATTTGTCATACATTATTAAAAGACAATCTAAATTGTTTGGAAATAATTTCATGCTGTTTGCTCTTATAAACCAGACGTTTTACTTACAAAAATTAAGCCCTTTTCTATCATTTAACTTGGTGGTTCATTACAGAATTAAATTCTCCAAGAATTCCTTCCTGACTGGTTGGATCCCTATTTGCTAAGGATGATTAAGTTTAAAGCAGTGATTCCCAAAAGGGGAAGGGAGATTTTGCCACCCCCCCGCCCCGCCCCACCAGGAGATACCTGGAGACATTTTTGGTTGTCAAATTGTGGGAGAGTGTGCTATTGGCTTTAATGGTACTGCTAAACATCCTACAATGCGCAGGACGACCCCCAGCAAAGACTTATCAGACCCAGAATGTCAATTGTACTGAAGCTGAAAAATCCTAGTTTAAACAAAGGATAACTTCCTGCAATTATACGCCTATTGATTCTAAGCTAGGACTCTTCCATTGATTTTTTACTATACCCTCCAAATGATTCATTTCCTTCTTGCTTTGCATCTGATAAAACTCAGCACTTTGGCTCCCTCTGATTCCCACAAAGTCTGTTCCTTATCCATTTAGCCTTTCCTCTTGTGGAGACCTGGGACACCTAGTATTCGAGACGTTTGATTCAATCCCGCCCATGCTGGAGATACACATTTGGAGATTTGACCTAGCTTACAGCTCTGAAGCTCCCTGCTTGTCTCCCTCTTTGGAACAGATGTATAAAAAAAGATCACTTTAGGGCTTCCCTGGTGGCGCAGTGGTTGAGAGTCCGCCTGCTGATGCAGGGGACGTGGGTTCGTGCCCCGGTCCGGGAAGATCCCACATGCCGCGGAGCGGCTGGGCCCGTGAGCCATGGCCGCTGAGCCTGCGCGTCCAGAGCCTGTGCTCCACAACGGGAGAGGCCGCAACAGTGAGAGGCCCGCGTACCGCAAAAACAACAGCAACAAAAAAAACCAGATCACTTTATAAAGATCATCCTTGTATAGCACAGGGAGCTATAGTCAATGTCCTGTGACAAACCATAATGGAAAAGAATATGAAAAAAAATATATATATAATAATATATATGTATAACTGAATCACTTTGCTCTACAGAAGAAATTAACATAACATTGTAAATCAACTGCACTTCAGTAAAATTTAAAAAAGTGAAGATCATCTTCTTGTTCCTCTGTAACTGTTGCTGGAAAATCATTTTCCTTCCCTCTCCTAATTTTTCTAATACTTTCTCAAATCACATCCATTATTTTTCCTTTTTCTCCTAAGGGTATAAATTTGGCTGTAATTCTTCAAGTAAACAAGCTAGTTTGGTGGTCCTTGTCTTGTGAAATAATATGTATATAGTACCATCTAGTGTCCAGAAAACAGAAAATCCAAAGCAAGCAAGGCAAACAGGATGCTTCAATTTTTGAAACAGCTGAGTTTGGGCAATATACAGACTGGAGGAAAAATTATGACCAACTCCATTGATTTGACTCATGTTTACACCTCTAGAAATAATGACCTGTTCCAGAGAAAAAGGCCTGGTTTATTGAAAAATTCAATACTTATTAAACCAGAAAATGTAGAGATTTTTCTAGTTTTAGAGCTGTCCCACAACCAAGTCATCTGATCAAACTTACTTTTAAAAAAATGTATTCTTGTAGGGGAATCTGTTTTTCTTTTTTCTTTTCTTTTCTTTTCTTTTTGGCTGCATTGGGTCTTCGTTGCTGCACGCAGGCTTTCTCTAGTTGCAGTGAGTGGGGGCTACTCTTCTTTGTGGTGCCTGGGCTTCTCATCGCGGTGACTTCTCTTGTTGCGGAGCACAGGCTCCAGGTGTGTGGGCTTCCGTAGTTGTGGCACACGGGCTCAGTAGTTGTGGCTCGCGGGCTCAGTAGTTGTGGCTCACGGGCTTAGTTGCTCCGCGGCATGTGGGATCCTCCTGGACCAGGGCTCGAACCCACGTCCCCTGCATTGGCAGGTGAATTCTTAACCACTGCGCCACCAGGGAAGCCCTCTTTTTCAAATAACATGTTTTCCTACAGACTTATGTAATAACACGGGGTATGTATTTCCTGTGGAAAACATTCCTTAATAGACTAAGTTAAAACTTCCTGGAGAGACAGTGCTCCAGAAGGAGAAAACTACCTCCTAGGTACATGCCCTCGTCAGCGGTCTGTTTCTGGCTATCTCTACAGATGTGCTCTGGGGCTTTCTCCTGCTACTAAACAGTGCCAGGATGCCCTGACACCAGGAGGGAAATGACATTGCAGACACAGGTCCACAGGCCACTGGTAAGGGAGTGGCAAGAGGCTAGATGGCCACTGACGTTAGAAAATTCACCGGTATGTCTAAGATCAGATAATGGCAAAATATAATATTAGTTCCCTGTCCTCTGGTTTTAGGCATGCAGAATCATGTCTGGTTTCTGCCTTTATGCTGTATCTTCCTTCACACTGTAGCAAAGCACAGAAAGGAGGAAGAGTAATGAGTAGGGCGTGTGCGAGGCCATGGTCATGCTCATTTCTTTGACTCCTTTGGCCCCCTTGGGATTTCCCAGGGAGGCGGAACTCAATAGGGCTGCTCCTTTGAATAAAATTGATGAGCATCCACTTCCAGTTAGGAGGGAAATAAGTGCTGATAGCTCTAGGGAATGGAGTAATTCTGAGACAATATGAGCCTAAAAAGTTTAGCTTTATGTTCTTAAAAACGTTTTTAGTATTTAGTTCTTTAAAAGTTGTTATTGGACTTCCCTGGTGGTGCAGTGGTTAAGAATCCACCTGCCAACGCAGGGGACATGGGTTCGAGCCCTGGTCCGGGAAGATCCCACATGCCGCGGAGCAACTAAGCCCATACACCACAACTATTGAGCCCACGTGCCACAACTGCTGAAGCCCGCGCGCCTAGAGCCCACGCTCTGCAACAAGAGAAGCCACCACAATGAGAAGCCCGTGAACCACAAAGAAGAATAGCCTCCACTTGCTGCAACTAGAGAAAGCCCACGCACAGCAATGAAGACCCAACATAGCCAAAAATAAATAAATTAAATAAATTTTTAAAAATTGTTATGGATTAAGGGAAGATAATTTGGGGAGTTGATGTGATCGTCTACTGCCTTGTACTCTTCTGGGTGCTTCTTACCTAGGTGAGCCATCCTTCCTCTTTCCATCACCTTCTGCATTTCTCACTCTTTCCCAGAGAGCCTTCTTCAGGTTTCTTCTCTTTGCATTCCTCATCTGACCCATCCAGCATCTTTAACTATCACCAGAATTCGAATGACCACAGAATCTCTGTCCAACGC
Organism: Physeter macrocephalus; assembly: GCF_002837175.3. NCBI lineage: Eukaryota > Metazoa > Chordata > Mammalia > Artiodactyla > Physeteridae > Physeter > Physeter macrocephalus. The sequence goes on along the minus strand of NC_041233.1, from coordinate 4,524,904 downwards.
CAACCTCTGCCTCAAATTTCATCTCCACCCGACCGCTGAATGTCTCTAGAATTTTCCATCACTCAGAACTGCAAACTTTGCCTCCCCCCGCCACCAAACCCTCATTTTATCTAAGCACCAATTTTCCTCTCAGTGTTTTATTTCTGATTGACCCACAGCTTCCCAATCGGCTAACGCTTCTGTTCTAACTGACCTCTAGGTCTTTTTTGCCAGTTGTCCCTGATTTGGAGATTGTAATCTTCATTTCTTGGGCTTCCTTTCCTCATTATTCTTGCTGTAAGATCTGATAACATCAGTACCTCTAGTCCCCTCTCTGTTTTACACATCACCATCATATTCAATATTTGGAAGCATTTTCCAGTCTGTCATGGAACAAATTGCATTGCCTCCACCCCCCGCCTAGATTTGTATGTTGGAGGCTGTATGATCAGGCCCCCAAGATGGCTGTACTCTTGCTGTCTGTCCATCTCCTACGCGACCAGTCCCTGCCTCACCCACACCTATTCACCGGACTGACCTTCCCTCTTCATCATAGAGCCTAATTGGTGAATGCCTACACACCTGCCCGCTGCTCCAGCTAGTATTGTTCTGGTCATTAGATAATGATAGTTTATCAAAGGGAAGTCATCTGCCCCTGTTACTGGCAATCTCCCCCTCCCCCCCGGGGGGCAAGACTGCTGCAGTGTCCTGCCCGCCAGCTGCTGCATATGGTGTGGCATCGCTCCAGGACCTTCCTTCAGACGTGTAAGATGCCCCACATCCATTAAGCCACGGATGTCTCTGTCTCTCACTTCCGGGCTCTTTCTTCAGTCTGGAGGCTGGGCAAGTACAGGCTTGCAGGCCAACGGGTGCAGAAGCCTAATACCCAGTATCTCAGAATGTGACTGTGTTTGGAGATAGTCTTTCCAGAGGTAATCCAGTTAACATGAGTCATTGGAGTGGGCTCTAATCCAATATGATTGTGTCCTTACTAGAGGAGGAAATTGGGAAAAAAGACATGTACCCAGGGAAGGCTACAGGAAGACACGGCAAGATCTACAAGCCAAAGGGTGAGGCCTCAGAAGAGACCAACCCTGCCAACACCTGGGTCTCAGGATTCTGCCTCTAGACAGCCTTCAGCTGCAACATCAACTCTTCCCTGGGTCTCCAGCCTGCCAGCCCACCCTGCAGAATTAGAACTTGCCAGCCCCTATGGTCATGTGAAACAATTCCTTAAAATCACCCCCCCATCTCTAAAATACATGTATGCACATCCTATTTGTTTTGGTCCTCTGGAGAACACTGACTAGTATACACTACAAATTAAAACCTGTAATTGTTTTTTTTAATGCCAGTTTCAGTGCCAGATCTTTAGACTAGTAATCCAAGTTCTTCACAATAATATCCCCAAAGTCCCATTCCAACTATAGTTTATATTACTTTCTTTCAATTATCCTTTGATCAACATGTTAACAATAACATTTATTGAAGAAACAACTATTTAACATTTAAGAAACATTTTTTCCTGTGGTCTAAATGCATAGACTGGACTCAGACTGGATTCAAATCCAGAAATTGACTTGATTCCTCTAAGTTTCAGTTTCTTCATCTGTAAAACGGGAATAATTCATCCGATTACTCTATAACTAGTTATTGAACAACTACGCATGACACAAATGCATTCATGATGGTTTTTTTTTAAAGCTTTCTATTTTTAAAAATTATTTATTTTTTAAAAAAAATTTATTTTATTTATTTTTGGCTGCATTGGGTCTTTGTTGCTGCGTGGGGGTTTTTCTCTAGTTGTGATGAGGGGGCTACTCTTTGTTGCAGTGCACAGGCTTCTCTCATTGCGGTGGTTTCTCTTTTTGTAGAGCACGGGCTCTAGGCGCATGGGCTTCAGTAGTTGTGGCGCACAGGCTCAGTAGTTGTGGCTTGCAGGCTCTGTAGTTGTGGCACATGGGCTCAGTTGCTCTGTGGCATGTGGAATCTTCCAGGACCAGGGCTTGAACCCGTGTCCCCTGCATTGGCAGGTGGATTCTTAACCACTGCACCACCAGGGAATCCTCCATGATGTTGCTAATTTAAAGACTAGTCAGCGGAGGCCTCCACCTCCCAGGTGCTGGTGCTGTTTACTAAGAAGAGGACTAGAGAAGAGCAAATTTAGGGAAGGAGGTGAATCACGAGTTTTATTTGGACTCTGTTCAGGATGAAATCCCTCTTAAATATCCAAGAGGAGATGATAAGTAAGCAGCAGGATATGTACAAATGGAGCTCTAAGATTAGAACGGGGCTAGAGATAGAAAATTGAGAGTGATTTGTCTTGAAATGCATTTAGAGCCATGAGATAAAAAACTTGAATTTAGATGTGTGGTGTTACATGATGAGCCAATAGGAGAAAATGCTTCAGGAGTTAGTAAGCAGCTTTGCAAAATATTAAAGAGGCTCCATTATGGGATGGCTGCATGAGGAGCTCTGAGGACCCACTCCTCAAGGAAACAAGCACAACTGCTGAAGGCTATCTTAAAATTTTTTTTCTTTTTAAGTCTCTGGAAATTGTCTTAAGGGCAAACAGCAAATAACAAAATATTTATTCAAAAAGAATATACTAAATCTTGCTAAGAACAGTTGAACCTGGCGTCTGAGCTATGACCTGCTCCCTCCCGCCAACTCTTCCACCCTGACCGAGCTCAGCTTGACAGAAGCTCCATTCCAATCAGGTTTGGCCAAAAACATAGGACTCCCCCCCCTCCCCCCGCCCCCAATCAGCTCCCAATCAAGGGAAAAGCTATTTCACTGGCAGGCACAGGACAGCAGCATTTCTCATCCCCTCCAACTCTATATTTAAGAGGCTAAATTCCTGGGAGTGTGCCTGAGAGGTCAAGGGCTCCTTTCTCCATCCAGCCACCCCACACAGGGTGGAGGCTCTCCACCAGTGAGAATGCTGGCTTCTTACACGCCCTCACACCAGTGCACTTGGAGGGCAGAGGTTCTATCTACTCTGCAAGAAGCAAGCCAAGGAGACTACAAGTTACCACTCCACCCAGGGCCCAGAGTATGGCCCAGATATACTGCCCAGGGCAAGACGCATTACACAAGAACAGAACTACAAAGCTTTCATCCAAGGAACTGACTTTATCTGAAACAGAGTGTGGGGAAGTTCAAGCCTAAGGGAACTCTCAGAAAAACCCACACCTCTTAATTAAGAGCAACAAGCTGAACCACAGTCCAGCTAGTTCACCAGACAGAATCAGGCAAAGAGCCAGCTAAAAAGAGCCCACCTGGGGTCAGAACAAGCCTTAAAGACTGGCCCCCAAACTGCCCCTGCTTGAAATTAATTGGAATAGGCTGTGGAGGAATTTGTGTCCCAGGGAATAATAAAAAAATAGAGTAATCAGTCAGCAATTATGGAAGCTTAACAGCTTGCTGTAATACCAAGTGAAGCAGACAGCTTAACAGAGATCACAGGAAGAGATAGTCCAAGAGAGCTGTGCTAAAATTGTGTCATCCCAAGGTAGACTGTGTGCACGTCAAGGCTGAATCTTCTGAGGAGTGACACCAAAGACTTCATACTGTGGGGGAAGAGATTTCACTGAAATAGTCTAGCCAAATCACTAAACAAACAAGCAAACAACAACAAAAACAAGACCTGGAGAGAAGGTGAGGGGAATCATTACCCACAGTTGCCACAATGTATTACCTAAAATGTCCACTTTTCAACAAAAAGTGAGACATACAAAGAAACAGGAAGGTGTGACCCATACACTGGGAAAAACGGAGGCAACAGAGATGGCCTGTGAAAGGGTACGGATCTCAGATTTAATAACTTGAAAGCTGCCATTGTACCTTAGTTCAATGAACTAGAGAAAAATATGCTTGAAGAAGGAAGGTATGATGACAATGTTTTGTCAAAAAGAAAATACCAATGAAGAGAAAAATTTTAAAAAAGAATGAAATGGAAATTATGGTGTTGAAAATACAATAACTAAAATGAAAAATGTCACTGGGGGGCTTGACAGTAGATTGGAACTGAAGAAAGATAAGGGAACTTGAAGAGAAATCAATACAGCATATGTAATCTGAAAAAAAAAAAGAGAGAAAAGAATGAATAAAAATGAACAGAGCCTCAGAGAAATGTGGGGTATACTGAATATACCAATATACGTGTAATGAGAGTCCCAGGAGAGAGGAAAAGGAGCAGAAAAAATACTTGAAGAAACAATGGCTGAAAACCCTACCTTTGCTGGAAAAAATCTACACATCCAAGAAATTAAACAAACTCCAAGCACGATGTATGCAAAGAGATCCACGCCAACAAAGACCATGGTAAAAATGCTGAAAGGCAAAGAGGAAATCTGGTAAGTTCCAAGAGAAACATGACTCGAGTCATAAGCTAGTGACTCTGCAGGGAGCACTTCTCACCCAGCAGAGGTCCTGACTTCCTCAGCTGCCTCCTCTGAACCCCCCAGGTTAGACCTGCTCTGCCAGTGCTACCAGAACAGCAACTACTTCACCCTTTTTTTTTTTTTGTGGTACGCAGGCCTCTCACTGTTGTGGCCTCTCCCACCGTGGAGCACAGGCTCTGGACGCGCAGGCTCAGCAGCCATGGCTCACGGGCCCAGCCACTCCGCGGCATGTGGGATCTTCCCGGACTGGGGCACGAACCCGTGTCCCCTGCATCGGCAGGCGGGCTCTCAACCACTGCGCCACCAGGGAAGCCCTACTTCACCTTTTATAACCCTCATTTCACTTGTAGTCAGGCTTGGCCACATAATTTGTAGGGCCCAGTGCAAAATAAAAATGAGGGGTCCCAGTCCAAAATTTCTTAAGGATTTCAAGACAGTGTTAGCAAAGCATTAAAATCGAGCTCAGGGACATCCTGAGTGTGAAGCCCAAGCCGAACCTATGAAGCTGGCCCCGCTTAGCTTCTCAATGTCTTTCTTACTAGATCTTAAGAACCATGCAGCAAAGTACCCAGGTGGTATCTCTCTTGCTCATCACAGAATTCCTTTAGTCTTTCCCAGCGGCTATTACAGTAGGCACTTAATGAGTTTGCAGCATATTCAACTTACTTATTTCTTGCTAAACAAGAACAACTAGTTTTTGCTCCACTGTATGTGGTACTTATTACATTGTTTCATTCATAAAAGCCTCATCTTTCACTGTGTTTTAGCATGTTGACCTTTTCAGAAGTAAAGAGTACATACAGCTTAAGCCCAATTATTTTATATTTATATTGCAGTTCTTAAATAATTTCATCATATTTATAAACCCATTGAACAGAACACTGCTTTTTTCTGAGTTGATCTGTTGGATATGCAGGTTTTAGTACCTTCTATTTCATTTCACAATTACTTAGGAAGTATCCCACCGTATTAACCACTGTTAGCTTTGTTTTTAAGTAAGTACTCAGCCATTCTAGAATTTTGAACTTTTTGATGTGTGAAACACTACCCTAGCTTTGGATTCCACTAGAAGCCTCCATCTTCTATACTATATGTATGGTTACAACAGGTGTGAACAGGTAAATGGTGGTGAGTCTTTGGAACTTTATCAAACTTCTCTGTGCCCGTTTCACATCTAATGAAATAGGGATACTACTACCTACCTCACAAACTTCACTAAAGAGAATTATAGTAAGTGTCTTATATGGGCACCTAGGAGATTCCTTAACACTTAGCAGATATACAACAGACATTAAATTTTTCTCCCTCTTATACGACAGGGTGTTGCCTGGATCTGCACGAAATGCTACCATCTACTTTTCTAATTCACCCAAGTTTTTATTGCTTACCAAGAATCACCAGATGTTAGGTGACATCTTGAAATTCTTCTGATTTAAACATGCTAATAATCAACATGTCTCATTAATCACAGTGCTCTAGCATCAAATGAGATTTACTTCATACAGTAATTCAGTAATTCACCCTGCCAAAATGTACGTTCTGAAAAGCTGGAGTTGCAAAATTCTCACAATGAAATGCAACGTTTCAACGCACATGTAAACCAAACAACATTTTAAATAAAGTATTTCATTTAATCCCATGATTCATATCGTGATCCTTCAGTTTAATGAATTTAGCAGGTTAATACCTGACTTATTAATAATCTTTATGAACATATTTTCCTTATTGAATACAAAATGAACCATTACAAACTACAGCCACAATCATCAGGAGATCAAAGCCACTGAGCAAGTAGACAAGCTATAAAAAAAACTTTATTAAAAAAAATAGACAACATATGTAAACATCTTTTTCAGTCACAAAGCTTCATAATACAGCATATCAGGCCCAGGCCTCAAATCTCTGCAGTGGGAGCACCTTAACGGTTGACTAATAGTAATCAGCTTAATTTATCTTTCAGTGAGCTATTAAGTCTATGTGAAAATAAATAACCAGATTCTGCTAAGTATACCTATACACATAGAAAATCGCAAATGTACAATAGATCTCAGCAAAAAATAACTATCTGCAGTAACATGTGAGATGGAGTCCTTATATGACAATTATCTTTTTAATGTAACTTCATTTCTAAATTCATCATAATGTAAGTTGACTAAAATAAAGCTAAACAGGAACAGAGTAGAGGGACCACACAGACGGACACCCATCACTCCCCTACCCTCACACAAAGTGACACACACACACACACACACACACACACACACACACACGTTTTGGTAGAAGCAAAACTGAAAACACAGTTTCTATATTTCGTGTTTCATGCATTACCGTAGGCATATATTTCGTTTACTTTTAGCTGGAAGTTACATGCCCTCATATGACTGAGTATGAAGTAGCCAACCACAGTTTCAAATGTGATACAATTTTGAGGAAACCAAATCTCTGTTATGTAATTCAACAACCACCCAAAAGTGAAGCCAAATCATAGAATGGACGATAACACCACAAAATGTAATTAAGGACCTGAGATTGTGCTTCAATAATTTCCTTAAGGCAAAATGCGCTTATATTAAAATAATCCTTTCATGCCCTGTTCATCATTTGCAGTGGCATACTTGTTAGATGACTAAGAGGTTCTAAAATGGCCAAATAATATAATTTTCCTCTTTTTTTTTCTACTATAGGTAGATACTTTATCACACCTGATTAAATCACTGACCTTCCAGTTATTCAGTAAACCTTAACCAAGGTAAAATTTTAAATGAAATATCAAGTAATGTTTGCAATTAAAGTTTTTCACTGTAGGAAAAATTTTAAATACTTATTGTGTGTCATCTGAATAACCATATTCTAGGGAGAGAAGCATAATAGATTTAACAAAAGAACCCAGGCAAGTTTACCAAGCTCCTGGATAGCCATTTCAGTAGCTTAATAACTCAGTAGTTTATTTGTATCGTAACTCTATGATTTATAAAAGTGACTCATAAAATAATTTAAAATCACTTAAAAACCTGATCTGCTATCCAAAGATTTGTTTTATAAACCCACATCTGAAAATAACTTATATTTCTCCATTCTATCACATCAGCTTATCCCACCCAACCGATATCTAACATGTATCTACAATTAAGTGAAGAACTACTATTTTAAAACACTTAAATTCTAACACTTAAATTCTAACCGTACTGCTGTTTCTTGACTTTGCAGTGTTTCTAACTGTATTTGAGATTATTAGGATGATTATGCATTTAAATAGAGAAAAATAATATTAAATGACATGAATTTTCTTCGGCACATAACGCACGCATTGATTAATTTTTAAAAACTCTACGACAAAAGGAAAAGCTTTACACTTCTGGATACCAAATCAATGGCTACTGATGAAGGAAGAAGGAAGAGCCTTTCTACAGGGAGAACACACAGGTTAGCGCCTCTCAACTGTATACAGTATGGTCTGAGTCAAATGTCAATGACTGGCTTTTTGAAAAATCTACTTTGGAGTTCTAATGGATAAAATTTTTAGAAGTTACATTCATTAAAACTTTTACAAGTTACATTCAGTAAAATTTTCTCAAAGAGAGAAATAGTGCATATTTTAGGTGAGATTTGGACATACTTATGCATTATAAGCCTACTGCTGAGTTTAGGTAGTTCAAATAGGACTCTCCATCTATTCTAGTCATCAAATTTTTTTTACATAGACATCTTTACTTGCTAACATCACATTACTCTTGGCTTCTTGTTGCACAAATAACAAAAAAAAGGAAAGAAATGGAAAAAGGTAAAGGAAAATAGAAAACAAAAGGAAGGAAACAGGAAAGAAGGAAACAAAAAGGGCACACTCATTACAATTTCTGTGTGTACTAATAGATTAAGGATATAAATGGGAACAAACAAAGCATTTAAAATTGTGCTTAAACATAGATTTACATTGTTGCACACTTGTTTTACACGTGTGTAGTATTTCAAGTTGCTAGGTAAGAATCCAGTGGAATAACAATACAGTCAGCCAACAGCAATCACATATATTTTTGGAGAAGTTAGACATCCATTACTATTTCAGTAACATGGCCACAGCTTTGAAGACACAGCAGCATAAAACAATTCAAAGGTAGACACACTGTTTTCATTTGTTCACCTTAAAAAAAAAAAAAGAAATGCTTGAACAATGTAAGGCACTTAAGACAGAAATTCTCTCTCCAGTTCGTACAGAGATGGTCGGCTCGTTCGGTTCTTCATCCTGCACAGAGGCACCGTGCAGTCCCTGCTCTGGCCTTCCACGTCGGCATCCAGTAAGGAAGGCACGTGGGGCTTAGTTCTCTCCTTGGCACCGAGGGGACAGTCAGGGGCTGGTCCTGGACCGCCCACCACAGGGCAGGCCTGTGCGGGCTGAGACTCTGTTCTCTGCGGGAAGGCCTTTGGGGCACCTACCTGGCTTCTTAGGTGGGGAGGGCGAGGCGGAGGCACCATATGGACAGCTCTCTGTTTTTCGGGCGGGACCTCACTTGGCAGGTCACTATGAGGTCCAGACGGCGAGGGGGGCGTCCCCCAAACCCACTCAGGGGGCAGCTCAGTGGCTCCGGGGGCTGAGATGATAGTTGCACCAGCTGGTTGAGGAGGCAAAGACGGTGTGTGATTAAAAAGACAGTGACGTTGAAATCAATGGATAGCAAGGAAAATAACCAGGATGACTTCCCTTAGGTGACCACCTTAAAGTGAGCTTTCACAAAAGAACCGGAACACAAACCTTACCTATAAAATTGTTAGGATAGAATGTTTGTTTTTATGGAAAAGTACTACAAGGTTGGAAAGACTGCTTGAACCTATGGAAACGACACCTGTAAAGAGCTAAGTCATCATCATACGCTTAGGACAATGATCATTAGAACTGTTTTATTAACAGGATAGATTTCACAATGGGGTAAGACTGGACTAAAGTTAAGACTTAAAAATGATGGTGAATATGACTGAATTCACTCTCAGATGATGATTTGAAAATATTAATGAAAATAAGAAAGCAGATACGTTTTTACATGTTACACCCTCCCTTTTTTGTTCTGAAGAACTGACTTACTACCACTGTAGCAAATAATCATTGGCTTCAAACTAAGAAAAAAAGAATGTTTTTTTATGGGATTCTTGTGCTAGGATTTCACCATGTGCAATTATAAATTACTAATACTTTATTGCATCATAAAAGAGCAATAAACCAATTTATCTAAAGACAACAATAATATGAAAAAAAACCTTGTCTAGGTGTAGCACTTAAAGAGATAAACGAAAAGATAAAGCAAATGAAAGCAGTTTCAGTTTTAATATACTTTATAACCGATCCTAGCATAACATTTTACAATCTAAAAAGCATTTTTCATATACATTATCTCACTTAATCCTCATGATCTATATCTGAGATAGTTGTAATTATCTTTCTATACAAAAGGAATAATAGTCATTCCCCACACAGCACCTACTGTCCATTTGACTTTTATACCCCCTAAACTCAATCTCAACATAAACCTGGGCAGCAAAGCCAGGTGACGCTGTGTCAAACGACTAGTTTTACTGCCAACTCTCCCACTAATTATTTGCTTCAGATTTTGGCAAATGACTCTCCTTCCTACTATGAGGGGCTTGGGGCAGTTATCCTCCATGTGCTCTTTCTGTTTTAATATGCTATTATGTATTTAAGTTACTGAAATTTAATTATACTCTTCCAAGAATCCAAATGATAAAGTCAAACAAAAGGGTAGGGTAAAATTCAAAGATTTATGGGCACAGTGAAAATAAATTTGTAAATGTAATTGCTTGAAAAAGATAAAATCAGAGAGCCATACAATTTTACAGTCTATCCTCTACAGTGGTGTTTGGTACTTTCGCCCACGAATGCAGCCTACCTGGGGGCTGAGAAGCACTTCCATCAGACACGGTCCGTCGGTGATGTGCTGCTCTTTCTTTTGAAGAAGCAGCATAAGACGCGTTCGCACGTGCTGGAACTGTGAAGGAAGGAGACAGGTTTCCCCACACACCACGATGGGTCTCCAATCCTGGCATGGGGGTTGGCTCCTGATCCCTCCTTCCAAAGGCAGGGCAAGGATCTGGAATGGGCACCTTGGGGTCACAAGGGACGTGTGTGCTGCTCTCGAAGGAATCTTCGCCGTCAGTTTGCAGCAGGCACTTGGTGGAGAGAGAAGGCATGGACAGGAGGTTCGCGGCGCTGGAGGGAGGGAGTGGGGATGGGCTGCTGGCCCCCTCGCCCGTGGCTGGCAGCCTAGTGGCGGAGCTGGCACTGCTTCGGGACTTAGGCGCCCGCTGGAAGATGCTCTCGCGTTTCTTCTTTTCTTCCTTGGGCAACGGGTCTTCAGCAGCCTGTGCTTTCGCGAGCTCTCTGATGTCCAGGCCCAGAGCCACTGATGCCAGCAGCACAGTGCAGCCGTACAGAGCAGATTCAGTCTTCTTCCTCTGGGGGGATCTGCTCAGACTGTTCGGAGGGGTCCCCTGAGGAATGCTGGTGGCAGGGCTCACTGAGGTTCTCTCCTCCCAGCTTTCGGGTTCCACCGGATTCTCTCTCTGGCTATCTTTCCAAAGAGGTAGATCAACATAGGCTTGACTTGGTGACTTTATCTGCTTTGGTTTTCTGTGTTCCAATCCGTCTGGGGCAAGTTGTGGCTCTTCACATGCACCTACATGGAAGTATAAATACACACACACTAGGACCATTTTACTGTAAAAACCATGCAAGCTATACTGTAAAACAAGGCTGAAATCTAATAAATACATATTCTAAATCAAAACACATGGAGTCCTTTGCAGTTCAGCAAATGGTTCATTCAGGAGGACCCTAAGGAAGGGGCGTCCAGGGTGCAATGACTCAGCTGCCTGCACAGGAACAGGTGAGCAAGTCCTCTGCCATTTCCTGTCCTTCAGGAAGTGGCTCTTCACTGGCATAGAAAACAGAAACTTCTATAGAAATAAAGTCATCAAGATACAGAAATGCACATGCACAGACAGCAGCAGGAGGACATGTCAGACAAAAGGTGCCCTTGCGCGTGACCTAGATAACTGGGCCACGACCTGTTGCTACAGGAACCATCCTGCGTAGAGCAGTGAATTCTTGGCACACTTCAGACTATCGTGGTGCCCAGCAGCCTGTTTCAACAAGCTGCCATTAAAGTGTAGGAGCCCCGCATCAGGAGAAGATTCTCCAGAGGTCAGAGCCCCAAAGGGTAACATATTCTGCTACTGGAGAGGAAGCTATAATTCTTATCACTTAGGGCTTAACCATGAACGACTGAAACGACGAACTCCCTCATCTGGTGTCCACAGCATCCCCGACAGAGCCACCCATGATTTCTGCAGCCTTGTGTCCACTGCACCTAAAATGTGCTCGGTTCGTTAGACCAGCCGGATGCCAGCTTTTCTCCCAACAAGCCCAGTATCTTCCTCTGCTATCTTTCTCCCCATGTCCTCCTCCCACTGTCCCATTTCCCTCAGACAATTCTATCTCAAAATCCTGCCTGGCCCTAAGATGGCCTGACACTGCCCTTCTTCCCACATGTGATCTTGGCTTCCGCTGAAGCCTCTCTGGTGTTGTTCGGTTTCCTCCTTTTTCTACTTTCAGGCCACAGCCGGCTGTGAGCAACCCTGCAGGTTTCATCTTGTGAGGGGTCTTCCCCAAACAGCGCCTTCATCAAGTAGGCACGAATTGCGCTTTAATGGGTTGAATGCACGGTACATGTAACGAATAACAAATTATTAAGCCATCATTTTTTTAAAAAAGAGGGTAAACGCTGTTGACAAGTAAAAGCCATAGGTTTCGAAGCATACTGAGCACTTCCTTTCCCCCACTTTCCTCCTGAGCTGTCATGAACCTACATGGATCCATCACAATCTTTCCCAGTCTTCCTATGACTGACGGCATGCATTCGCAGCCCCCAAACCAAGGTGAATATAATCAATATCTACATAATCCTTTTAGGATTCACTCAGGCATTCAGGAGATACTGAAGACTTGCTATGCACCAGGCCCTGGGAGTAGAGTGGTGAACAAACCAGATAAAATCTTTGCCTTCGAGGAGGTGACATTCTAATTTGGGGTGACAAAGAACACACACATTACCGGTGTCCATGCAGACCAGTAAGGATTTCAGGGAAGAGCGATACATAAGTAAAATTGAGTACTGAGATACAGGGATGGGGTGAGACACCACTGCAGCTAAGGCAGTCAGGGGAGGTTTTCAGGAAACACTTGGGCTGCGACAGAAACGCTTAGAAGGATGAGGCCCCACAGATGGAAGGTGGGAGGGGGGCCTTCGGGCAGGACAGACTGTGTAAACCTTTTGCTCAGTGATCCTTCCAATGAACTACAGGGTTAACTTAATGGAGACACAGCTGAGTCAGCCAAATACATCCTTTTATTTCCTCCAACTGTCCTGTGGAGGAGTTATTCATAGGATCAAAATATTCTAAGAAAGAATAAAAAAAATTCAGCGAAAAAAAGCAAGAGGACTTTTTTTCAACAGTCACAAATAATGAAACTTGTACTATAGAATTAACACTTTTATTACTATTAATTTGTTCTTCATTAGTCCTCAAACGCCATCTGATGATGAATCATAGTGTATAATGAGAGACCCTCTTGCCTTTACAGGCGAGAAAGAGTCAGAATACAGTAATGAATCTGACATCAGAAAGCATCTACCCAGGGATTACACAGCACCTGCCTTGTGTTTACCTGAAAGTATTTATGGAGATATGTATGCTGAAACCACACACTTGTGATGAACACAGAAGAAGAAAACTAAACATGGGCAGTAGGTGATAAGGTGCTTGTAAAACTGAGCATAGCACCGATCATAATTCAGGAAGTTTATACCATGTTTTGCTAAAACATCTCTAATTTGACCACAGTACCAAAGGGCTATCTTAAATTGTCAAGGATAAAGACCAGTTTGCTTTTCTTCAGAGTTACCCATCATTGAAAATTTCCAGCAACTTCCAAATCTCTTCAACCTTTTAATATCTGAATATTGAATAGGAATACTGAACACTGAAAGCGATGATGATTCATTTAAACTAGAGATTTCCAGTGCAATACTCTCCAGCAGTAGTTTTCCACAACTAACCCGCTTGACAATATTTCATCAGGTCGTGGGGTGGGAATATAATCTCAGCAGGATTTCAGGGCGCCTACATTTTCACATTTACTATTTGCTATACTACAGTAATTTGGTTCTATATAATAAATTATACTAATTTTTCTGGTGAAGAATAAGAGTTACAAATTCCTAATAAACAATGTGGAGCCGAATTACTTTCCGCCACAAAGACTGACAGGACAGAAGATAACTTTTGTTTTTTGTTTTTTTTTTTTTTTTTTTTGGCGGTACACAGGCCTCTCACTGCTGTGGCCTCTCCCGTTGTGGAGCACAGGCTCCGGACGCGCAGGCTCAGCGGCCATGGCTCACGGGCCCAGCCGCTCCGCGGCATGTGGGATCTTCCCGGACCGGGGCACGATCCCGTGTCCCCTGCATCGGCAGGCGGACTCTCAACCACTGCGCCACCAGGGAAGCCCCCAGAAGATAACTTTTGAGCTTCGTGTAGCCACTGCTACTACTCAGTATATGCGATGCTAACCTTTCCCACGTCACTTCTAGAACTCTCAGAGGCTCAGTCTAACTCAAACAAATTCTATTTCCTGAAGCACATTTACCTGACTGGTCCACAAATAATGAAGCCAGCGGCATGGTTTTCTGATTTTTTATTAAGATGGTTGACCAAGGACTGTTGCCATCTGAGAGAGGTCTTATTCTACAAGAGAAAAATGTTTATTTTGATATAATAGAACCATATGACATACAAATTAGGTTTTGGTGGATACACGCTAAAAATATTTTTAGGTAGTAAAGAGAACATATTGGCCTCTATGTTTTAAAGAGCTAACAAAGTACAGATAAAACCTTAGCATGAGACAGAGAATCTTTTTAATTGCTTAACTAAATAATAATTGATTTAGTAGGATAAACCCATCCTAGAAATTAAATTATATTCCGGTATCTCTGTATTACTCTAATTGCTTTTTAAAAGTTAGGTCTGGCCAGTGCAATATTTAAAAGGCACAGTACACACTGGAATGCCACCACAACGTAACACAAGTACCTTTCTTTGCAGTCAGTTCTTTCTTTCATTTGAATGGAGTTTGGACCCCAGGTACAACCCTTTTTCTTGAAATTCCTTTTTACATCTTCAAATTCTTCTTGTCGACAGACCGTGTTCCTGCCCCAAGTTTTATTGCTTTCATCTGAGGTCACTAAACAGAGAGCATCATCACTCATTAACCAATTAAAAAATTGTTAAGTTAAAGTGAATCAAATCAGTTGTAAAACTATCTTAGTCAAAACGTGTAAACAATTGAGAAACATGAAAACAACGAAGAAATTATTTCTTTCACCCTACCGCTGGCAAAGTTCTATCACTAATCGTAACAGCAAGAAAAGTGAACTAAATTAAAAGATACAAATTTGAGGTAAATTAGCCATAAAGAGTTGATTATTGGGCTTCCCTGGTGGCGCAGTGGTTGCGCGTCCGCCTGCCGATGCAGGGGAACCGGGTTC
>NC_041233.1:4505862-4509785 GCF_002837175.3 Physeter macrocephalus | reverse complement strand
GGGCTTCCCTGGTGGCGCAGTGGTTGCGCGCCCGCCTGCCGATGCAGGGGAACCGGGTTCGCGCCCCGGTCTGGGAGGATCCCACATGCCGCGGAGCGGCTGGGCCCGTGAGCCATGGCCGCTGGGCCTGCGCGTCCGGAGCCTGTGCTCCGCAACGGGAGAGGCCGCAGCAGAGGAAGGCCCGCATACCACAAAAAAAAAAAAAAAAAAAGAGTTGATTATTTATTTATCTGTCTATGTATTTAACATTATGCAACAGTTAGGATTTCATTTTATTTGGGGGAAAAAAGGTCAAATTGAACAGTTAACTGAAAACAAACTTAGTACTTAATTTTTTAACCAAATCAAAGTTTTGAACCTAAGGAACAAAGGTATATTTTAAAATTGTAATTTAAGCCAATTTTTCATTAGTCATCACAACTGTTTGGCTTCAATTACCTTTAAAAATCTGAACGTATGTAAGTTTCCCCACGTCTTGCCTTATTTCATCCCCTCTCGGGAGGTTTACACTCACGTCTAACACCCACATGTTGCTGACACACGTATATGCCACCCCCCCAGCCTCTCTGTGCACTGACAGTTGGCTTGGGAATCACTGGGAGAGTGGCTGTTATTACTACACATTTAGAAAACAACCCCGTCACACACCAGAGGTTCTAAAAACACAACTGAAAACATTATGACATACCTACACAGGGGGTAAAAATATCCGCTTTGGGTCTAATTGAAACTCTCACAGTGCGAGGATGCCAAATGAATTAGTATATTTATTTTTTCCACTAGGCTGAATGAACACTCTAAAACCAAAATACTAAGTGGTATTTTGAAGGACAGATCTTCCCCGACTTATGATGGGGTTACATCCAATAACCCATCATAAGTTAAAAAAAATCATAAGCTGAAAACGTGTTTGATACACCTCACCTACGAAACATCATGGCTTAGCCCTGCCCACCTTGAATGTGCTCAGAACACTTACACTAGTCTACAGTTGGGCAAAATCATCTAATGCAAAGCCTGTTTTATCATAAAGTCAAATGTCTCATGTGACTTACTGAATGCTGTCCTGAAAGTGAAAAACAGAGCGCTTATGTGGGTACAGAGTGGTTGTGAGTGTACGGGTTGTTCACGCTTGTGATGGCGGGCTGACTGGGAGCTGTGGCGCACTGCCCAGCATCATGAGAGAGGATGGTACCCAGTATCACTGCCCAGGAAAAGATCGAAATTCAAAATTCGAAGTACGGTTTCCACTGACTGTGAATCACTTTGCACCACCATACAGTCAAAAAACCCTGAGTCGAACCACCCTAAGTGGAGGGCTGTCTGCATTAGGTTGGTCAACACAGACCAAATTCAAGCTAAATTTCAAAAAGCAAAATACTTTTTTCCTTACAAAACAATGAAACGAATGGAAGTAACCTTGAATTCCTGATTTCGGCTTTCAAAATATCCATAAAGAGGCTACTGATATAACTAGGTCATGCAAATGTTGCAGGCAGGCGTTTAACAAAATGTCTCACGATACTATTTCAGTTTCTACTCTGTGGCCTGGTCACATCACCGATTGCGTGGAATCTAAAAATCATTTATTGTGAGAACAAGAAAATGAGACTAAGGAAGATAAGAGCAAATCTTGCTTTCCAAATAGTTCTGACACCTCCTAAATATCACAGGGTTAGAACCGGCTATGAATGTCTGCTTAAGTTGGATCCAAGTCAGTTAGTGACAGAAAGCCGCCCAGAAGCCCCCCGTGGGGGAGAAAGCTCACGCTGTATTGCCCGGAGTCGGGGGATCACCGTGGGGCTGCTCGGTGTACTGAGGCTGCTGCTATTCAGGCTCCTCCGTTTGTCCAAGTTGGGGGAGGCCTGCACGGTTATTTTGTGCTGGAAATCTGTCAGATATGGGAAAAAAAAATGAGAACTGAGAGTCCATGGTTTTAGGTTATTTCCGTAGCCCCAGCTTTCGCACATGGCAATAAGAGCAGGAACTGCCAGACAGTAAGAATATGGTGTATCTCAGAGTCTGTTCCTAGTTTCTTACTTATCTTTCATTCAGGGCTCATGTCCATAAACAATGACTCAGAGTCATGACACATTAGGCACGGTGAGAGACACATGCTCACAAGGAAATAAACTATTACTGCGTATTGCAGAACTCACGGTCTTCTGGAGAGAAAGAGTTACCTTCATTCAGTCTGACACAGGTGAAAACAAAATCAAGATGGGAGACACCCTGGGTTTACATGAGTCCTGGTTCTGTCACTAACAGACTACAGACCCCAAACTAGTCAGAAGCCTCTCGGCGCTGGTCCCTGCGGTTGTTGGCTAGAACAGCAGACACCTCCCAGGGTTGCCGTGGTGAATAGAACGGAAAGTGGACGTTATGCGGGGCTCCGGACACGCTACCCCAGCGTTTACTGCTTAGCCTGTCACATTTCCACATGACCATCCACTCTTCATCAACCTTCCTCAACATTCAGGTCTGTTTCTTTGGGTCTTCCTTTCCTGATGCAGGCTCCCATGTCACAGAAACTTACATTAAGTACATTTGTATGCTTTTTCCCCTGTGGATCTGGCTTGTGTCGGTTTAATTTTCAGACCCAGCCAGGGTCAAGAGAAACTCCCCTTTGCCTGCAGTTGAAAGCGTTTTGTGGTCAAGGTACGTACAAATGATGGTTACTATTACCTAACTGTAATATAGGGTAGCTGTCATGCCAGAGATATGCCAAGAACTATGGGAATATACGGAAGAAAAGTCATATTACCAGAGGAAAGAGGAGGGTGTCTGGGAAAACTCTGTAAACTGCCAGAAAAATTATCAGAAACTTAGAAGCAGGTAAAAGAAATTACTGGATGTTCTTTCAGTGCAGTGCCGAGCTTAACCTCTGACTGATTTTCTATTGACTGGGCTATTTTTACAATTCAGTAGGAGCAGAGATTAACTTGTAGATTTTGTCTGGTGATGATGCAAATAACTGCTGTCTGGTGTAAAAGAAAATCCCAAAAGTTATGATTTACTGCCATAATGGGTTTGTACTTAGCCTAGCAATCTAATCCTAACATTTCTTTACTAAATCGACCATAAACACTTCACTCCTCAAATTCGCATGTCAACCAATTTTAACTGGTTCCCTCATTAATTAATAAGTTGAATAAAATCACTGACACGTTCATTTCACATATGCAAGACAGCTATAATTTGCCTTTTTCAAAATTAAAGAACTTTAAAGAACCACCTGGTATTTGAAATGAGGAGTTCGAATTTGGTAGGCAAGACATCTACCCAATTACTCATGCTAGAAATTTGAAACTTTTCTTGATATTGTGTTCTCCCTGACCCTCCATATCCAGTCAAACACAAAATATCTTGTAAAACTCTGTCATATATTCTTATAGTTGAGAAATTTATATTCTAGGTTCTGGAATCAGCAAACTCCAGATGTGAATGAAACCCAGCTTATTATCACTTAACTAGCCATATGAATTTTGGGAAAGTAACTTAATCTCTTTTAAGTCACAGCACCTTCACTGACAAAAATGGAAAAAATAATTATTCCTATTTCATAGGACAGTTAGGAAAAATTAAATACAAATAAATACAGAAAATACTTAAGTACAGGGCTTAGGACATAATAAATGCTCAACACACATTAGTGATGCTTTCTGTTCTCTCCATTTCCGCTGCCACCATCATTTCACGCCGAGGCTGCTACAATCCCTTGATCGATCTTTCAGCTTCTGTTTGGCTCCTCTGGTCTACCTCACAGGAGGCAGATGTCTTTTTAAAAATGCATGGCTGACTATCATTCCCCTGCTTAAAATCCCTCAAAGGCTTTTCATCATTCTTAAAGTTACCGGTCAAACTCATAACATCCTGGGCTTCCCTGGTGGCGCAGTGGTTGAGAGTCCGCCTGCCGATGCAGG
>NC_041233.1:4461238-4505674 GCF_002837175.3 Physeter macrocephalus | reverse complement strand
CGCGTACCACAAAAAAAAAAAAAAAAAAAAAAAAAAAAAAAAAAAAATCATAACATTCTCTCCAGTCCCCTGCAGATCAGAGTCTGGGCTCCTGTGCCACCCTAGCCTCATTGTGCCCTGCTTTCCCATCACTCGCCGTGGTCTACACCAGGGGTCAGCAAACTTTTCCTAAGCAGTGCCACACAGTAAATATTTTAGTTTCTATGAGCCATATGGTCTGATGGAGCGAGAAAGCATTCCCACAAACACATAAATGCGTGTGTCCCAATGGGACTCTATTATGGACGCTGCAGTTTACGTTTCCTGCAATGTTCATGTGTCAGAAAATTGTTTTTTCTAGTATTTAAATGTTCTTAGCTTGTGAGCTATACAAAACAGGCCGGAGGCTGGATTTGGCCCAGGGGGCAGAGTCAAGCCACACTGGTCTTTTTTCAATTCCTGGAGGAAACCAAGTTTCTTCGCAGGTGTTCCCTGCCTGTTCCCCTCGTGTTTGGTAAACTCCTACTTCGAGTCTCCATTTAAATGTTTCTTTGTGAGGAAGCTGTCTGTGATCTCTGCAGACCAGGAGACATCTCTCTACTAATCACTGTCATATGACTTTTCCTTCACAGTAGTTAATAATTATAGCAAAAAATATAAGCATTTGTTTAACTATTAGCTTAAGGCTGCCCCCAATACAATGTCGGCTCTCTATGTTGGGGGGAAGGAGCCAGCTGCCATCACTGTGACAACCCCCAAATGTGCACAGGGCCTTTGCACAGGAAAGGTGCTTAGCAAATCTTTGCTGAATGAATGTCTTCTCTGTTTAAGATTACAAGTAATATACATGCATTAGTATACGATATTTGTTTTTCTCTTTCTGACTTACTTCACTCTGTATGACAGACTCTAGGTCCATCCACATCTCTACAAATCTCTGCGAATGACCCAATTTCGTTCCTTTTTATGGCTGAGTAATATTCCATTGTATACACATGTGCCATATCTTCTTTATCCATTCCTCTGTTGAGAGACGCTTAGGTTGTTTCCATGTCCTGGCTATTGTAAATAGTGCTGCTGTGAACGTTGGGGTGCATGTGTCTTTTTGAATTACGGTTTTCTCTGGGTATATGCCCATATATGTGCAATCTAAAAAAATGGTATAGATGATGATCCTATTTGCAAAGCAGAAACAGAGACACAGACATAGAAAACAAATGTATGGATACCAAGGGGGGTAGGGTGGGATTGAATTGAGAGATGGAGATTGACATATATACACTATTGATACTACATATAAAATAGATACCTAATGAGAACCTACTGTAGAGCACGGGGAACTCTATTCAATGCTCTGCGGTGACCTAAATGGAAGGAAATCCAAAAAAGAGGGGATATATGTATACGTATAGCTGATTCACTTTGCTGTACAGTAGAAACTAACACAACATTGTAAAGCAACTATACTCCAATTAAAAAAAAAAAGATTACAAGTAACACAGGGGCAGAGATCAGGTTGTGAAGACAAAGCAAATGGAAATGACGTGCCAGATGGGAGGCTCTCTCCATCTACCATCTACGTGAGCAAGAAAGACTTGACTGGGCAGAGCAGTTAAGGAAAGGAAAGAATGGATGCAAGAAAGCAGTTCATCAGGGCAGGCGACTAAGTGAATTGGGGGGAGGGGAAGTAGGTAGGAAAAGAAAGACATATTCTTATCCAAAGATATGAAACAATTTAGACTGAAGTGTGTTATAAAGGTTCAACTAGCCCTGCGGTCTGTCCGCACACTATGGGTGAGCCTCCAGCCTAGAGTAGAAGGCAGGCTGCTCTTGCAGGCCTCAGCACTAGAGCGCAGAATCAGGTCACGGCGTCTGAACGGCAAACCATGGGGACCAAATGCTGGGAGAAGAGATGCCAGGCACAGGTCAGGGAGACAGCATGGAAGGTTTTAAGGCCAAGGGTGAGTCACAAAGGCACAAGACTGGACTTCAACAATCCCTAAGATTTGGAGTGTTTCTGGTCTTCTGAAAAAAATCTAAATACTTTCACTCAGGGGGAAAAAAAGGCACTCTGTGCTTTAAACATAAATAAAATATTCTTTATGATAAACATCCTTGTCCCTATGAAATGGGGAAAGGTTGATTCTGTCCCAGTTACACATTTACGAAAACTTGGGCTGAACTGTTAAGGGGCCCTGGCCAACGTCCAGTTTTTCTCTGGACTGCTTGCTAGACGTGTTCTCAAGGTATCTGCTCATGGCAGGTTATCATGTGGGCCACAGGCTTTTGAGTAAACCTGTACTTGTATTTCCCCTGGCAATATTTATGTTTCATTAAGGACACTGACACGGCTCAGCGGGAATCATCATTTTTACAGTAGAAGTTGCAGTATTCTTTGAAGGGTCTTGGTGGAGCTTTTGCCTTCTCCCCCTATGGGCGTACACACACTCACTCACACTCACGCATGCCAGGCAGGACTCTGGCACTTCTGAAATGGCTGAAGTGAGAATACCATGGCTTTAGAGACACGCCGACTTCTGAAAGCTTCAAAACCTCTTTGACCTGTTTTATATGTTCTAAAGACACAACTTTGGTTCAGAATAAACATAATACAGCAGGAGCGATACAAAGTGGTAACAATATAAAAATATCTGTCATGATCGTTCTTTTTCGTTCTAAAAATTCCAAGAATGCACAAAATATAATTTACAAACTCTTAGATTATGCTGTCTCATTTTATAAGCATTTATCTTCCTTATTTGGTAGCTATGCAGGATTGTCAGCAGGAATACATTTGAGTTTTCTGGCAGTAAGTCACCATAGCTATAAATAGCCATTAAGAGTCAAAGCTACTATCAGTGATTCTGGACAAAATTACAATAATTAGATAATTATTCACATTTAATAACAAATTTTTGAAAGATCCACAGGCATAAATATTAAGAACCAGTTTGTAGGAGTCTCAAATGTGTTTCTGAGAAATTCTTTAAGCTAGTTACACATGGAAAAAACCCTGCAAAAGGGGTTCAAGTAATTTGGTATGCTGAAAGGAAAGTATCACCACCCTTCAATCTATCACCTATCAGCCGTTTCTTCCTTAAAAATGTACCATTAAAGGGGCTTCCCTGGTGGCGCAGTGGTTGCGCGTCCGCCTGCCGATGCAGGGGAACCGGGTTCGCGCCCCGGTCTGGGAGGATCCCACATGCCGCGGAGCGGCTGGGCCCGTGAGCCATGGCCGCTGAGCCTGCGCGTCCGGAGCCTGTGCTCCGCACCGGGAGAGGCCACAGCAGAGGGAGGCCCGCATACCACAAAAAAAAAAAAAAAAAATGTACCATTAAATAGTACTAAAATCTGGTACCTCAAAAAGAATTTTCTAACAGATGATAATATCAGACTCAGCCAACTCCCATGAACTTAAGGTACAAATAATTGCTTTCTCTACTGAGCAAGATTCCTGAAGGAGAAAAATAATTATTTTAGTAGTTATCATTCTTTTCTTTGGATCTTTGGATGTGTGTCCTACTTTGGAATGTTGGGCAAGTAATGTGTGTGTGTGTGTGTGTGTGTGTGTGTGTGTGTGTGTGTGTGTGTGTGTGTGTGTGTGTGTGTGTGTGTGGAGAGGGGAGTGTAGAGCTGGGGGATTCGAATGAGAAAAACAGTTTCCCTGATGGTACCAATGTCACAACAATGTAGCACCATCTTGTGGGCAGAGGAGGTAACTGCCATCCTAAATTATAGAAGCTGCATTTCATTCCTTCAAAATGGATCAGGATTAGTAGTTTTTATGGGTTATGTTTTAACTAGAATCTTTTATTAAGTGGCACAAGGTAAAGTAATGTGTAACTAAAAGAACCCCTCTATTCTCAGAAATAGAAAAGGCAAATAGTACAATCCAGGAATAATATAAACCTAGCAAAAATAGTAAAATATATTCAATTTGCGCTGAATAAATGCAAGGTATTAGCCAAGCAACGTTTGAGAAGAAGAAAAATCTCGGGAATCCTGAGATATTTTATTTAATCACTCTCCCATGAAGATGAAAGAATCACTGGAATGATTTCATTGTTTCCCCCAAGTTTATTTTCCATCAGTTTCTAATTAGCTCCCCCATCCAAAGTTTTGCAAGGAAATCAATAAATATTAATTACAGTAACACAGTCACAATGCAGATAGAAGAATGCTGATACAGCTCAGGACTGGAGAAGAAAACTCACACTGAGTGCCTCTCTGAATTTTTCTATCGTCTATATTGAAAGCAGAAGCCTCGTCACAAAGAAAATATTTTAAATTATGTCTGACATATCAGACGGTCCAGTGAATGGCCCTTCAAGTTACACTTTGGCTAAAAGCAAATATTAGAAAAGAACCTGGAAAAGTACCTTTTTTGTTCCCAGACAGGGCGAAGGTAAAATGAATTAAGGACCCATTGCCTGTTCTCACCTCATCAAAACACATAATCAATAATGTATACTGTGTACTCCTGACTACCCCATTCCAGCAATTTTCTGATCAGTTGAGGACTTCTGCCATAACCTAAAAGATCACAGTATGCTGCAAGGCTTCTAGGATTTTGCGGTAAGTATTTTTGCAAGACAATGTATACATACTTTATATAAAACAAAACTGTTGTTACTGTTATTTAAATCAAATTTCCACACCATTACCAAACATCTCAGGAAAACACTAGAATCCATGAAGAGCACTCTGAGATGTAATACATATAGAGAGAGAGACACAGAGAGAGGTAGAAACAGATATATAGACCTTACTGCACATTCTATACAGGTGCAGCCAGCTCTTAGTTCTGTCACTGTCCTTCCCTGTTAGAAAGAACTGCAAAACACAGGCAGACATCTGGTGTCCCCTTAAGCAAAGTATAACACATAACATCAAAGAACTTAATTTCGTGAACTAACGTATGTTTGCTCTTTTGTATTCTGTTTAGTTTCTCCTAACACGTATTCCTTCTATGTTATTGTCACAATGGTTTAAAAATATTTTTAAAAGTTTCCCTAGAATTACTGGTTCGTTCTCATACCTCAATGATTTTGATCCCTCAGATGAAAGTGGGCGTGTAACCGAGACACTAGATACACTTTGCTGAGGGTGTGAATAGCAACCTTAGTGTGCCAGATCACAGCCCCGCGATCCTTGTGGAAGCAATGACTTAGTGACAAAACCTAAGTATGTTCAGATTTTAAAAGGTAATTGCAGCCAAACAGTTGTGATGACTAATGAAAAGTTGGCTTAAATTACAATTTAAAAATATACCTCTGTTCTTTAGGTTCAAAACTTTGATCTGGTTAAAAAATTAGGTACTAAGATTGTTTTAAGTTAAATGTTCAATTTGACTTTTTTTTCCCCAAATAAAATGAAATCCTAACTGTTGTATAATGTTAAATACATAGATAAATAATCAGCTCTTTGCTGCTAACTGACCTTGCATTTGTACCTTCTAATTTATTCCACTTTTCTTGCTAATACGATTAGAGACAAGAAGCTTGCCATAGATAGGGTGAAAGAAATCATTTCTTCATTGTTTTCATGTGTCTTAATTGTTTACACGTTTTGAGTAAGACAGTTCTGTGCTGGATTTTCACCATGCCGAGTGATGCTGGTTCAGTGCAATCAGCTAAAGAGAAATTAATTCTGCTTTGATTTCCAAAGGAGTAAATCAATGTCTCCACTAACAGGAGAGGATGCTTGGAGTGGGAAGTGCAGCGCCCAGTGGCCTGCGATGCACTCCCTCCCTAGGCTGTTTCACCCGTGAAAACTCATTAGGTCACTACTGTGACCACGAACGGAAGCAAGAGATGAAGATCTCATTCATTTGATGCTTTAAAATCTCACTCCCCCAGTTCTGATGAAACAAAGAAGCGGACGGGAGGGATGTGACCACCCGAGTCTTAGGGAACATGGGGACAAGATCGTACCTGAAGGTAAACTGATCCGACGCCCGTCTTTGAGCTTTAGGCGGCTCCTCTTAAACTTGCCCTTCCTCTTCTTGACGTTGGGCCTCTCCTGGCTCAGCTGGAAGATGAGGATGTTGAGCTCGCGTTCCAGCACGTCGATCTCCCGCGCGGCCAGCTGCTGTTCCCGCCGCCTGAGCAGCTCCTCCTGGGACTTCTGCTGCAGGGCGGCCCGCGTCAGCTCCTCCTCCCGGGACCGCAGCTCCTGCCGCAGGGGACAGCGTCACCGTCACCTCGGGCTGCCGCGTCCCGCGCAGCTCCACCGCCCGCCCGCTGCAGGTCCCCCGGACCGCGCCCCCTGCAGCCAAGGCGGGCCGCGCTGGACCTCAGCACATCAGGGACTCACACAAGCCTCCCTCTGGCCCTTCTAGGTTTTTTTTGTTTCATGGTCCTGGGGGTGTTTTTTTAGGGGGGGCGGGGCGGGGGGGGCAGATTGGCTTATTTAATTGATGGCTCCTGTTTAATTAGGGGCCATGAGCATCATTAAGTGGCAGGTTTTGAGCCTTACCATGTGGTTTCTCAGATTTGCCCTTCTTCGTGGAATGTTCTTTATGAAATTTTTACCCACCTTTTTCCAAGCCCAACTCAAAGAAGGCAGATAAGCATCCCCTGCGGCTGAGGCACAGCGGGCTCACCCTGTGACGCGGGCAGGCTGCACCTCATCCACAGGGACGCACCTGGCCACAACGTCAGGTGTGAGGAGCGTCCAGCTGTGGGCCCCAGGTCCCATCCCATCTGCCCTTCTGGTTTTACGGCCCGAAAAGAGTCATCACACTTTGTTATCGTCCCTGGCTTGTACAATCACCTGACACGTAAGATGTACATCAACACACAGCGACCAAGTACCGATGTGAAAGTCCCATTTAAAATGAAAGCCAGGGCTTCCCTGGTGGCGCAGTGGTTGAGAGTCCGCCTGCCGATGCAGGGGACGTGGGTTCGTGCCCCGGTCCGGGAGGATCCCACGTGCCGCGGAGCGGCTGGGCCCGTGAGCCATGGCCGCTGAGCCTGCGCGTCCGGAGCCTGTGCTCCGCAACGGGAGAGGCCGCAGCAGTGAGAGAAAGCTTGACTAACTAAAGGATAGTTCTTCTTGTCACAAAGACTGTGGTGATTCCGATGTCTTTCCTTAGGGTATTTAAGAATTTGCTTAGGGAATTAACACACCGTGGTGGAGAGGTTAAGGGGAAAAACAAAGCCAACGTGGCAGGGGTCAGGTGAAGGCCCGTCAGAAATGAACGCGCAACATCGCTAAAATGATAAGCTGCTGGAAAATACAGTCAGTACACAGAGAACTTATCAGGATCCCACGGATGGATGGAAACTGTCACTTTATACACAGATATCATGAATTAGCTAACAAAAGTCCCTCTGTCGTGATACTGACTGATTAAAATGTAACTTCCTCTCGGTTTTGGTTTTAGAATGATTGAACTTGTAAGAAATAGAAAATCTATGAAGAATACTTTTATTCATATTACAGAAAATTTATTCAGTAGTAAAACTGAGAACTCTATTGTTTTTAATCTACATCCGCATTATTTCATTTCTGTAGTGTTCCGTCCTTTACCAGAGACATAAATATTCCTTTCTGTGCTGAACTGCTTTCTTTTCCAGACTAGCCTGCCATAAATCAAGCACTCCCATAGAAAGCAAGGCATCTGCAAACTTTTAGCTCCACTGCTCCAGACACACTTAATCTTAGGATATCCTAATGCCAAAAACTTTGTGAGAAACTCCGCCTTCTCAGGCGGAGCTTTGGGCTGTGAGCTTTGAGAGCTATGAGCATGGTGTGAACATGTCACACGTTATACAAGCAGGCCGCTTTCCAGAGGCCACCTCAAAAGTACTGATGTGTGAAGAAACAGTGCAAGACAGAGGCTCATGGAAGGGACGAGAGCTGGGCCATGGGACTGGAGTCATAAAGGAAAATAAACGCGGAGGGCCATCCTCCCACAGACAAATATGATAATATCAAGAAGAAAAGGAGAGCCCTAAAAATAAAGGTTCTTTATTCAGATCAAACCAATTCTGAACTTACGGTAATTCTACCAAAGTGGACCGAAATTCACCTCTGAAACATTATTTTTTCTAAACAAACTTCATAAACAAAATGGCAGGAGAAATGATTTTCTTAAGACGAACTGATATTCAAATTACTTCTGCCAATAAATATCAGCTGATTTTTATAGAGGAGAACAGTGTTTCTTCATTACATTGTGCCAGATATAAATGACTATTTATTACTTGAAAAGAAAAAAAAGAAAATGTTACCTGTTAAAAAAAATTCTGGAATCCATTATTTAACTGGTGGCTTTCTTCAACCAGTTTGTCCAAGTTGGAGATTTTACTGTAGTGTATTTGGGGACAGAGGCTCATTTCCAGTCAGCTTCTAATTTCTAACTCATTACCGTCTGCCCTTTTGTTAAGATATTACTTTTCAGTCGTGTAGATAACAATCCAATTAGCTATTGTGAAATGAAATGGCATGAGGAAGAGATAAAGGCAGTAAATTCACTTAGGCTTTTTGTGTTACTGCTACAGTAATTGCATAAGAAACCATTTTAAATTCCAGGTCCCAACCCAAAATGACTTTATTAAAAAAAAAAAAAAAAAAACCACTTGCCTAAGACTTCATAAGAGAAAAAAAGATCATCAAAGAGAAAGCAGCCAAAGTACTCTTCCTTCTGAATGAATTTTAAAACATTCAAAAGTGTGTTAAAAAAAAAAAAAGTCTGGGGTATTAGAAGCCCTTTGGATACTGTGAAATTATGAAGCACACAAAAACATTCTTTTGGTCGCTGAGATCACTCCTCAAGTACTACGTGTTTAATTGCTCGGCACAGGCCACTTAATAATGGAAAATCCAAATTCCTGGCAGTAGGTGTTAATCATTAACGGTGACAGGCCTTCGTACAGTGGTTCAAAGACAGGTGCACGCACCCAATGCACAGAGACAGACACACAGAGATAAGAAGCCAGGAATCTGGGGAGGAACCGGTATCTATGGAGGCTACAGTTTACTGAATAACACAGCACAGCCAAGTCACTGACCATTAATTCCAAGTCTGACGCCTCCTACCTTAAGCAATCAGTGAACAAGAAAGGGAGATAGAGCACAGTCTACTGTGCTTTTGACTCCATCAAAAAAGATGCAATTAGAAACCTTGGGGGAAAAAAAAAAGGACTATATATTCTTTAATTGTAAATCACAGGCTCACAAGATACCATAAATGCTGTACTTCAAAAAGCACTGCACAGAAATCACGTAAAAAGAAAAAGTAAAGATACCACTAGAACGAAAGTGAATCCAAAGAACAACAAAGAAACTACTTCTAAGACTTCAAAATGGAGAAAGAGGGGTCATCCATTCTTGAAGCATGCTTTTTTTGATTTTTACACCACATATGATAAGAATTAACTACTCACTGAATGTGCCTCTATCCTACAGTTTCATAAATAATTATCAAGAATTAAAATTAAAATAAGAGTTTAAAATAATAGTTATTAATAACATTGCTTCCACACTTAAAATTCTGTGATTTCAAGTTTTATCCTTCCTCCAAGTCCTCTCCCATTCCCAAATGTTTTTACTTCTGTTATCAAACATCTAATTTTAGGATTCCTGAAAACCATTTGGAGAGGTATATAAAAACAAAACAAAACAAAAACCAGACTCTTTCCTCTGTCATTTTAGGTCAACGAAATGCATTAAAGTATCTAAAAAACATATGAATAATATCACTGATAGTAATCCTTCAAAGAACTGCAGGATTTAAAAAGTAATGGGCTCAGTCCTTTTCCAGTATGACTACGGCTCAGAGCCCCGTTTCCCAAACGCCCGGGCTGGGGATGGGTGCTGCCGGGAGCCTGCCTGGCTTCCAGCAAAGCCACCGCTTCCTCTGCTGTCAGGCTAGCACTGTTAGCGCCTACGAAGAGGCACGCAGGCTCTGAGCCCCGGGGGGACCTCACTCATGCAAGCCCACACCACCCCAAGGGACCGAGACAGCATCTCTGTGACACTTCACTGTGGGAGGTGCTGGCAGAACGGTCTTGGTCAGCAAGTGGCAGAGCCCCAAGCCCAACGAGACGGCCTGGCTGGAGCCCTCGGTCTGAACCACTTCTCTAGACTGCTGGAGATTCCGGCATTCTGCTAAAGACGTAATATAACGAGGGGGCAGGGCCGGCCATAGGTTTGTAGACGTCCATACAGTCACCCCTGTGGTCTGCCTGAATTCCTGGAGGGCAGGGAGCAGAACAGCTGAAGCAGAGTCCACTGCACTGTGGACCACCGGCTCAGCTCCAAGTGCTGGCAAGTTGTTGACTCAGAGACCAGATAGATCTTCATCCCTGGAGCATTCAGCCAAGAGGTCCTACTACTTCTGGTTGTTCTGAAAACAACCTGAAACACACTTCCTCCCTCACCTGCTGGAAGGTCCTTCCAGCAGCGAGGACAGCCCTGCGCTCCCCGCCCCTTTCTCTGTTCACTTCTCTTCTCTGTCGGCTCAGATGTGCAGGCTCCTCTCCCGCCTTCCCGCCGTCCACCTGGGGAAGCTCTTTAAAACATGGTGCCTATAATCAAACGTGATGCTCAGGATATGATCTGAACGGACTCAAACGGGACTGACTATTATTATATGAGCTCTATGTACTTATCAATGGGGTCAGGGTCTAAGGTTGCATTTGCCAGTTTTGAATTTTTAAACCCACAAAATACTGAAAAATCTAAGGAAGAGAGTGAATTACCTATAAGTCTGCTATTTGAAAAATATGGCTTACCAAAAAAAAAAAGAAAGAAAAAAAGGATTTTAGCAGCTCACAGATTTCTCCCTAACCTTTATTTTTAATTTTAACTTAATTAGTTAAAATTATGAAATATTTAAAATATACTACGATTAGAGAGAATAGCAAATACCCATGCACTTACTATCAATATCTAATAGATGCGAAATTTTTACCATATCTGTTTCAGGTCTGTTAAAGTCCTAGGCGCATCATACCTAATCCTATCCCCTCCCTCTTCAGATCCGCTGTCCTTAGTTGGTTTGTATCCTTCCCCTGTCTATACTTTCAGTCTTTTTGTACATTTGAACAGTATTATTGTTTTTTTTTAAGTACTTGATCCATCACTACCATTTTCTTTTTGTTTTTAATTAATTAACTTATTTATTTATTTATTTTGGCTGCGTTGGGTCTTCGTTGCTGTGTGCGGGGTTTCTTTAGCTGCGGCGAGCGGGGGTTACTCTTTGTTGCGGTGCACAGGCTTCTCATTGTGGTGGCTTCTCTTGTTGCGGAACACGGGCTCTAGTTATTTATTTATTTATTTTGGCTGCGTTGGGTCTTCGTTGCTGTGTGCGGGGTTTCTTTAGCTGCGGCGAGCGGGGGTTACTCTTTGTTGCGGTGCACAGGCTTCTCATTGTGGTGGCTTCTCTTGTTGCGGAACACGGGCTCTAGGCACATGGGCTCAGTAGTTGTGACTTGCGGGCTCTAGAGCGCAGGCTCAGTAGTTGTAGCGCACGGGCTTAGTGGGTCCGCGGCATGTGGGATCTTCCCGGACTAGGGCTCGAACTCGTGTCCCCTATGTTGGCAGGCGGATTCTTAACCACTGCACCACCAAGGAAGTCCCTGAATAGTATTGTTTTATGTGGTTTTATAAATTTACACAATGTGATTATCCTTCTGCAACCGCTTTTTCTGCCCGGTATTATGCCTGAGACTTACTCATGTTGAAACATACAGCTGGAGTTTATTCATCTTAAGTACTGTACAGATTTCCACTACATGAATATACAATAGTTTAGGCACCTATTCCCCTATTAATGGATATTGGGGTTGTTTCCAGTTTTTCACTATTACAAACAATACTTCAGAGTGAATAACCTTAATTTCTTTGTGCATACGTGTGGGAGTTTCTCAAGATTATATAACCAGAAGTTAAACAGCTGAGTCGTCTACCTCTTTTATAGCATAAGATTCAAAGACGGACTCATGGCATTTTTCCACTTTTAAATTCCCTTTTCACTTAAAAATATGACAATAAAATAATAATTGCTAATATCTCTTACCTATTAAAATACATATTAGGAACATGTTAAGAAGCTTTACTTAGGTATTTATTGTATTTACTGAATGTCTACCATGGGCCAAGTACTTTGTTCAGTGCTATGGATGAACACGACCAAGAATGAAACAGTATAGTTCCTGAACTTAACTAGCAGAAAAGGCAGACCAAGGACACATAAAGACGCAGATAATAATAAAGTATGACTCAGCGTGGGCATGATAAGGGAGGCGCAGGACACTGTGACACACTTTACGTGGTACAAGAGGATAAGGGAAGGGAGCTCTGGGAGCCTCAGAATGAAGAAGCAGCACCAGTGAGGAGGGGATAAAAGCCAGGGCGGGGTCGGAGGAAAGAATATACACAAAGGCCAAAAGTCAGGAGCGTGGCGTTAAGGGAACTTGAAGGAATTCAGCCTGGCTGGAGAAAAAGTGAGGTCAAATATGGAAGGACAAGGAAGTTAATGAGGAAAAGGAATTGGCCACTGAAGGTCTCTGTCACAGAGAAGACCACATCTTCAAGACCTTTGAGACTGGGTACCTAAGAGAACAGTAATCTCATTATTACACAAAGGAAGCAGAAGGAGGGAAGGCAGAGGGGGAGTGAGGAGAGGTTCTGACTTCAGTGGTTGGTTGGAAAGTGTTGCCAAGATAGTACATCAAGCCCCTTTTAAAAACTTGTCAACAAGATCCAGATCCCTAGCCTGGCAGTCAAGGACCACGCAAGGATACTCCGACTGCCATATCCATCTGCGTAGCCCAGCGCTCTAACACTCTTCCCAGCACACAGCAGACATTTAATATGTTTGCTGGAAGGAAATTCTAACATTGAAACTCAGAAAAATTTCCCCAAAGACAAGCTCTTAAACTGTATTTTTTTTCCAGTGAACAATTTGCCCTCTGGGGAATGCCTATGACATACATTTTATTCATTCCCAATTCAGCCTGACAACAGTAGAAGTAAGCTGCTCGTGGATAGAATTTGGGCATATGATATCTTGGCTTCATGCACAGAAGTATATACAGTAGCTCAAGGAATGTTTATGCATATGTATTCAAACCACATCTTTTCATTCCCTCTTTTGCCCTTTCCTCTGCCCTTAGGTCGGCTATAGGCCTTCAGTATTACAATCAACGTGAAAGTCTAGTGGCATAAAGGAGAGCCATACTACATAAGTCAAGGTAATTTAACATGGGAGAAGGATTCAGCTATGTCATAATCCCATGTTTCCATGACGTATACTGGAATAAGCAAATGGACTCTTTATTTAGCAAAGCATTACTGCCTACTGAAAAAGAATTCTATTTTAGAATCACAAATATATGAGGTATAAAAATTCCTTCCTGGACAATTACATGGCTTTGTAAAGGTTATCAATAACCTGCAATGTTGCATTGTTTTTTTTTTTTTTTTTTTTTTGGTGGTACGCGGGCCTCTCACTGTTGTGGCCTCTCCTGTTGCAGAGCACAGGCTCCGGAAGCACAGGCTCAGTGGCCATGGCTCACGGGCCCAGCCGCTCCGCAGCACGTGGGATCTTCCCGGACCGGGGCACGAACCCGCGTCCCCTGCATCGGCAGGCGGACTCTCAACCACTGCGCCACCAGGGAAGCCCTGCAATGTTGTATTTTAGCCCAGACATTTGTTGCCAAGTACAAGAGAAGAATTTAACCTACTGAACAATTATACACCTCAGACAACCGGAATAAACCTTGAGTCATCAAAATGTTCAAGTATTACAAAACTATCTTTTAAGAAGTAAGTACTCCCTAATACTTACTTACTATGCGTGAAGCCTAGTACCATGCCCTGAACTTGGGGTCTTTAGTGACAGCTGACAGTTAGTTGTCACCAGGAACTCACTTTACAACTGCCTTTCAATTAAGTGTGTTTCTGCTTCTCCTACTTCACACTTTGTATGTGGTTAATATATATGCAGCTTCAGCACATTTAACATTCAGGTTTATTGTTTTTCTTCTTCTTAAAATACATAAACCAACCAGAGCTTCACTCATCATATTAAGAAATTCAAAAATTATACAACTTCCCAGCTTCTCCAACAAAGCAATGCCTTGGAGAGAAAAGGGCGGGGGGAAAGGAGGAGGGACTGGCATAAAAGAAGCTTTAAAAGACCTAACTAAAAACATGAAGCCCTCATTTAAATTCTGATTGGCACCAACCAACTAGAAGAAGACATCTTTGAGGCAAACTGTGACACTTGGGTATGGAGTATCACACGGTATCAAGGAATTACTTATTTTTTTAAGATAATAATGGCAAGAAAGATATTTTAAAAATTCCTACCAGTTAGAGATGCATATTGAAGCATTTAAAGGTAAAATGACGAGAGTCTAGGTTTTAAGTTAAAATACTGCAGTTAAAAAAATGATAATGGGAAAAAGAAATGAACAAAATGACAAAATACTGACAATTACTGAAGCTGGTTAACGCATACTAAGCGTTTAGTATGCCACTCTCTCTCCTTTTTAAAAAATTTTTTTACGTTTGAAAATTCCTCTAATTAAGGCTTGTTTGTTTTCCAATTATATGTTTTGAGTACAGTTCTGTTTCGTTTTGTTTTGCCTGGAAGGAAAGAATCAACAAGTCTGAAAATATTTTAACATAATGCTGACAGTGGTTCTTGACTCAAGTTTTCCACAATCTCCATAAGTGTGAGCACATTATGCAATTAATATATATCACTCACCTTTTCCTTTGTTCTCAACTCATCAAACATTTGTTGAATTTCCAGTTTCCAGTCATCTTGCATGGAATGAAAAGATTCTTGAGGCATTTCAGTCATAACTGCCTTTTCAATTGCAGTCAATTGTTCAAGAATTAAGGCAAATGATGGACGAATATGAGGGTCCTGTTGCCAGCATTCTAAAATAAACAAGAATCACAGTAAGTCCATTTCTCAGCGCAGTTCAGATTATCAGCCCATGTTGACTGTGTCTGCTGAAGATTTTAAACATCAATTGATAATGATTTTGCAAATTTTATTTTATACAGTGTCTGTGTTAGCAGCCTGTGTAATAATTACTATTAGACGAGGCTCTTGTATTCTGCATTATTTGACATTAGTATGTGGATGTGTGTTTTCTCTGCCTTACCATGTACCATGAACTCTGTCCACTTAAGCTGCCCTGGCCACATGACTTACAGATACAGAGTTCTATAACTCAACCCAAGAAAACCAAAGTCTCTAAAATGTTACAGTCACAAGAGAGGTTCTAAGAAACAGTCTAATAAGTAAGGTAACTTGCTGCTTACAAAAAGAGTTACTTAACAATTTTTAAAAGGTAAGACCAAAATAGATAAGGTCATGGCAAAACCATGTCAGTTAAGACTGTAAAACATTTTTGATCATTAGGTAGAATTAAAAATGGCACATATGGAGCCAATTCAATATTGTCTTTGAACTCTGCTAGTGTATTTGATGAAAAGTTTATTACCATTCAACTGAATTTTGTATAAATGAGTCACTATTAAAGTGGATTGTTTTTAAGTTACTTAGTTCATCAAAACTTTACCTGACATCTTAGATCAAAGACATGGTTTCTAATTCTTAAAACAGTATAATCTAAAATCGATTGAAAATTAGAATCACAGAAAATACCTTTTTGGTTAAAAAAATATACAGATATTCTAATGAGCAATTCCCCTCACCCCCACAGACACACAAAAACAGAGATGCCCAAATACCTTTCATAAGCTTGGCAAATGGCTCAGGGCAGGTGGAAGGAATGGGCAAAGTGAGCTTATTGACTGCCACCCCGTAGGCCACAGCAAGACCGTCAATGCCACGATAGGGGACCTCTCCCGTGAGCAGTTCCCACAGCACCACTCCATAGCTGGAAGGCAGAGTTTTCATAAAGTTAAACGGGGTCTTTTCCTCATGACACAGTCGGTGGGAGAAGCGTATCAGTGCCTTCATCCAGCTCCTAATGAGAATCTTCTCTTCCAACAAAGCCCATATGGACCCTTATCCCAACACGAGGGGCGGGTTCTTCCATTTAACGTTCCAAACGCATGCAAACACACTCCTTCCCGAAATCGGTTATGCCTTCACTACAGGAAATGAAACTACTTAACGGATAGGAAAGCTTAGGAGAAGTACACGATTCAATTAAATAGGGTCCAGAAGCAGGACACACTTGAAGAGCAATGTGGTTGTTCTGATGTTTGTCTTTCTGTCTCATTTTTTCCACACCTACTGAGGATCTTCAGGACACTGAAGATTCCAGCCCCATATTACTCACCACAGGACTGAAATCGAATCATGCTAACTACTTTTTTTTTTTTTTAAGATTTTTTTGATGTGGACCATTTTTAAAGTCTTTATTGAGTTTGTTACAGTATTGCTTCTGTTTTATGTTTTGGTGTTTTGGCCTCGAGGCATGTGGGAATCTTAGCTCCACGACCAGGGATCGAACCCACACCTCCTGCATTGGAAGGCCAAGTCTTAACCACTGGACCGCCAGGGAAGTCCCATGCTAACTGTTTTAAAATAGGTTTTTGAAATTGTTTCTTTCTGCCTCTCCCTTTATATTTAGGAGATGTGTTACTAATGTTTCCACCTAATGCCTAACAGTAATGGACAAAGAAATCCTGTGGGTTTTCCTGAGCCTGCTGGGAGGACATAACAGGTCTTCTTTGTAATGGAGGAAGGTGAAGTGAAAGGAGAATAAACAAAGAACAACTGCAGCTGCCATGCTCTCCAAAGCATCAGCAGAAGTGACGCAGGTTCACTGCTGCTTCAAGTTAAGGGCAAATGCAATTACATACAAGAACGAGAAAACACACAGTAAAAGGATCTCTAAGTGAACTTTTAGAATGAAGCTAAACGACCAAATTTCAGTATACACCTATCCTAGAGAGTCTCAGACACTCCAGTTCAAGGCAGTACAGAGGAGCACAGAAAGAAGGCTTGTACATCATATACATTTATTCTCTTCTACAAAACCAGTCAGAACCTTGGCTTTCCTTTATCTTCTTCAAAACACAAAGTGCACTCAAATTATCTTTTGACATAAAATATCAGTCACTCCTGACACTCGACTTTAAATTAAAACACATAAGCATATAAGGAACAGTCATATTTGCTTTATTTTTAAGTTCTATTAACATAACTAGTATGGTCCTATTTACTTTTCTGATCTTTTAAAACTTCATACGCTTTAAGTTAAAAAAAGAGTTTGAAATTTAAAGAAGTTATTTCTCATTTCGTATGCCTAAGGAAAGGCAAAACAGCTCAGAATAACACCAAAAAACCCCCAAAAAACCCACATCATTTAAATTTGCTTTGCAACCGATTTCTGAGTCTCATTTGATTATCTCCTGATCTTAAGAGATGTGGGGATCCACAGCATCACAAATACAATAAGCCCTCCATGAAGAAGACCTGGCCTGCAACAAGCATCTCTGGCGCCCAGGTGGTCACCCTGGCCATGACCACTTCATTTTCAGACCTCTCCACTAGTGCCTAATGGACGCTACACTATGTACTGAAAACATTCAGAAAAGGAAGGCAGAAACCACAGAATGTGCCCTGAATTCAAAGGGGCCTCAGGGATCCTCCCACTGATGTTCCAGGGTCCTAAAAGCAGGGGCGTTTCCATCCTGAGGCCCCTGCGCCCGGGGCTCCCTCTCCAGCAGGGGGCGTAGCAGGGCATCACCGAAAGACAACTGGACCTAGAAGCAGCACACCTGAGGCAGCACACCTGAGGCTGAGCTGTGGGACCACTACTACCTGTGGCCTATGTCTCCACTCACACGACCTTGGAGCTGATCTTGAATCATTGATAAAGTATCAGTGACATTTCCTCTGCCAGCTCAAAGCACTGTTTTATGTTTTGTTAAAAAAGGAATACATAATGCAGTACCTGTAAATTATATAATACTATAACTATTAGAAATTAAGGTGCAACCAGGATTTTTCCAAGGCTATCTGCTTAGTTTCTTGAAAATTATCTACGGTATGGTGCATTAGCGAGACACATTCTTAATTTCAAGAATAAGTAAACTGAACTCATAGATCAATCAACAAGACTCATCTCAGTGCAGGGGACCAAAAATTATTAGAATACCTGAAAACTGAATAAATTCAAAGAAGCTTCCTTGCTATTCTCATTAGCAAATAACAAAATTAAAACCAACAATAACAACATAACTTTGCCTCTTGGAAGTTTCAGAGAATGAATAATTCAGGATGGGTCATTTTTCCAGAGAGAGGTACTCTGATAAAAACCAATGTGAAAAAAAAGGGAGCTATTTCGATGGGACAATTTTTAAAGTGTAATGCATATTTTTCTGCTCTCTGAAACGGGGTGGGATATAGTATAAAAAGCCCTCTCCTGGGGACTTCCCTGGTGGTGCAGCGCTTAAGAATCCGCCTGCCAATGCAGGGCACACGGGTTCGAGCCCTGGTCCGGGAAGATCCCACATGCCACAGAGCAACTAAGCCCGTGTGCCACAACTACTGAGCCTGTGCTCCAGAGCCCGCAAGCCACAGCTACTGAGCCTGCGTGCCACAACTACTGAGCCTGAGCTCTAGAGCCCACGAGCCGTAACTACTGAAGCCCATATGCCTAGAGCCCGTGCTCCCCAACAAGAGAAGCCACCACAATGAGAAGCCCACGCACCGCAACGAAGAGTAGCCCCCACTGGCCGCAACTAGAGAAAGCCTGTGCGCAGCAACGAAGACCCAACGCAGCCAAAAATAAATAAATAAATTTATATATACACACAAAAAAAGCCCTCTTCTGAGACTACAAGTAGCCTAATGATTAAGGGCTGTGGTAGCACGAACACGGCTCTTAGGCCAGGGACCAGAGTCTGCTACTCACTCACTAGTTTTACAACCCTGAGGAAATTTCTAAACCTCTTAGTGCCCTGGGGACGTACCCTGTGAAACTGGGGTAATCACGGGAGACACTGTAAAAGTTCAATGACAGCATCTGTCAAAGTTACCTCATAGGGTAGTAACTGGTAAGGAGGAAGTGGGGCGAGAGAGGATGAGCACTAAATACACCAGTATATATAGCAGCCCACAGCACCACAGACCAGAGCCATGCTTCTTGAACGCAATTATTTCTATGGGAAGATTACGAAGGAGGTTCTAAAGCAAAGGTATGTGCAGTTCAGAGGACGGCCTTCCCTGCCTTCTGCATCCTGACGTCTAGGACTCTGCTGTGCTTTAACATATCCATGCGTTCTGGAGATGTGTGTGGACGTGTGGCTCCACAACCAGCTGGTTCTGGAAGCCAGCAGATTCCATCCTTTTCACAGCGTTTCATGTTTCCTTTGCTCCTGACACCCACTCTGTCCTCAACTGCCTTTTTTTTTTTTTTTTTTTTTTACCAGCTTAGCACCCCTCTCCCCTCTTCTGTTTAGATGCTTCTACTGAAAATCAGATAACCGAGCTCATATAATTGAGAAATAGAAATGAACAGATTTTGAGGGAAGACTTCTCCATGAGTGTTTGTGGACTTCAAGACCCATATTTTGGCTGATTTCAGAAATCTTTTTTTTCTTACTTTTGAGTCTATGTTTACTGTAGGTGAGGTCGCTCTAAAGCACTTATATAGATGGTACAGCGTTTGTATAGCTTATAATTACTTAGTTTATTTTAAAAGGCACACATAGTAAAACGGTTACAGTCTTAAGTAATTATTCCAAATGTAAAACAGATTTATATTTTATTAGTTTTCAGAGTCTTGAAGTATAATTTCTTAAAATAATCACCTATTTCACCAAAGCATTTTGGCATTACATGGTCAGAAAATTATTGTCATTAAGTCAAGGAAAACACATCTATTATTTTATAAAGACACATGTGCTCAGTCTCTACCAGCAGAGTATAAGTCATTAAGTAAGGGGTGAGGCTCAAGCTTCTGTGTTTTTCAAAACGGCCCTTAGACACTATAGAACCCCTGGCACAGATGATAAATTTCTTAACAGTCATAAGTAGAACAATTAAATTAGAAGCTTATATTTATACACTGCTGGTGGGAATGAGAACTGGTGGAAAACAGTCTGGCAGTTCCTCAAATGATTAACCATATAATTACCATGCGGCCCAGCAATTTCACTCCCAGGTAGAAACCCAAGAGAAATGAAAACTCATGTCCTCGCAAAAATTTCTTCATAAATGTTCATAGCAGCATTATTCAGAATTAGCCGAAATGTGGAAACAACCCACATGCCATCGACTGATAAACGAATAAGCAAAATGTGGTATTATCCACTCAATGGAATATTATTCCACAATAAATAAGAATGAAATTCTGATACATTCTGTGACATGAACCTTGAAAATATGCTAATTGAAAAGCCAGTCGCAGAGGACCGCATATTATTTGATTCCATTTATATGACATGTCCAGAATAAGCAAATCTAAAGATACAAAATGTAGATTAGTGATTGCCTTGGCTGGGACGGATGAAGTGTTGGGGTGACGGCTAAGGGGTATAGGGTTTCTTCTTTGGATTATGAAAATGTTCTAAACTGATTGTGCTGATGAAGGTAAAAGCCATGGAACTGTAGAGTTTAAATGGGTGAACTGTATGATGTGTGAATTGTATCTCAATAAAGCCATTAAAAAAACAACAGAAAAATCCTGGAATTTTAATACTAGTCACGCAGCATTTTATGAGCATTAAATGAAGGCAAGTAAGCTCCTGGTGCATTGTAACTATAAACGGAGTGACTTTTCTCTGTTGTTCTGGTATGGATGGTGTCTTTACCCCCTAACGAGACACAGCCGAATGGAAAATCCAGCTAACCGGGGATTCCATTTTGGTTCAGCTCTCCATCCTCAAACCAGAAGCTTTAATCTTTAGATAATGCAATCCATAAAATGAAGGAGGTTATCTAAATTTTTTTCTCCAACTCCTTCCATGCTAATATTCTGTCTGCGAGTCAGGAGGAATCAAAATTTTTGCTTAAAGTGAAATTTATATTTATTTACCAACAGGCCTTACAAAACAGCATTACTGTTTACTCAAGTTATAACCAGTTTTAATCAAACCTCAGATTTAACAAGTTTCTCTTATCAAATGGAAGTCATAGGACAATCAAAATCTCAAGTTACCCATTCTGTTGTGATTACAACAATCTTGATCAAAACCACAAAACCTTCTTCAAAAAGGCCCATACAGATCTTCCTCAACTTACAATGGGGTTACGTCTGGATAAATCCTTCGTAAGTTGAAAATATCATAAGCTGAAAATGCATGTGATGCACCTAAACTACTGAAGCTTAGCCTGGCCTTCCTTAAAAGTGCTCAGATCACTTACATTAGCCTACAGTTGGGCAAAATCATCTAACACAAAGCCTATTTTATAATAAAGTGTTGAATATCTCATGGAATTGATTGCATACGATACCAAAAGTGAAAAACAGAATGGCTGTCTGGGTCCAAAATGGTTGTAAGCGTATCAGTTGTTTCCCCTCGTGATGGCGGGGCTGACCGGGAGCTGCAGCTCACTGCCTCTCTGCCCGGCCTCACAAGAGAGGACTGGACCACGTATCACTAGACTGGGAAAGGTCCCAATGCCATATCCCAAAGCACGGTTTCTAGAGAATGCATATTGCTTTTGTGCCATTGTAATGTCAAAAAACCGGTTAAGTCAAACCACTGCCAACTGGGGCCTATCTGTACTACTGGTTATGCTCAGAATTACTGAATATTGGGGGACTCATTGAAAGGACGTGTAGCAACCAGTTTCTGCAGACACCTGCAAAAACAAAACGCGTGGTGCTTACTCACCTCCAGATGTCGCTTCCCTTGGAGAACACAGAGGACTTGATGACTTCCGGGGCCATCCAGGCATAGGTACCTGCTGTGCTCATCCTGGTGGTCCTGTACCACTCTCTCGCTAACCCAAAATCCGTAATCTTCAATGTCTTATTGCAGACGTCATCATGCTCTATCTTCTCCAGCAGCAATACTAAAGAAGAAAATCAAAGGTGGAACACTTTCATATTTTTATCATTTTTCAGTTACAATTTTTCTTTGGCTTTTAAAAAAACACAAGCTTCACTGCAGTTGGCAGAGTACTGAGAATGAACCTGCATTTTACCATTTTATCTTACTTACATCTCGTTTTTCATAACCTTTAGTGGGTCGTTTGTGCCTCAAGTTACAAGTTTAAAAAAAATCCACAGACACAGTACAGCTTTAGCACTCTTTATGAGAAAGTAAATGATTTCTAGGGGCAAGAAACATTTACTGAGATATCACAGGTAGAATCAGAAGTCTGTGAAAGTTTACCTGATAGGAAGAAAATATTTACATTGTTTTTCTTCTAAGAAATTAGGTCCTGATCTAAATGCGGAATCTTTTCTACTGAATGTTTTGGAGAATACTGCAAATAGACAGCATATTACCATAAATCATTATTACTGAAGATTATCTTATATTAAATTTGCAAATTGCTTATAGATATGATAACTCATGAAGATATTTTACGAGATATGCTTGCTTTACCGAAGATTGAAATACAGCAAAAAGTAACAACTTCAGAGAAACATTATCCAGTTGCTGGTTTCCCCAGGCCCCAGCCTCCTGACAAAATACAGAATGCACAAGAGCAGCTTTCAGGAACCGAGCTGATGCCAGGACTGCCCCGAACTCTGTGCAGCAGGAGCTAAAACAACGGAGCTTCCCATCACTGCACACCTGCACCCGCCTGCCCCGCCCTTCCCGGTGCCTTGAGTCCCTCTCTCCCCTGGGTGACTTCTCTGCCTATAACCAAGCAGAAATGTCTCTCCGGTTTTCTATGAGCCTCTAATGCAGCTCCACATCCACGCCACTCCTTACCATTTGCTACAAAAGGAATGGTTTAAACCTACTGTTTTTTCTAACTTATCTCCTCACCCCTTCCTTAAAACCCAGCCTTCCAACCTGCAGCGCAGTTGTTCTAGTTCAACCGAATGCCCCACAGATGGCCCGTCTCCACTTCCCTGCCACCATGTGACTTCTGGCTTCACTGTCCCAAACCTGAATTACAATCGTTCTCACTGGACTGGGTGCTGTCCCTCTCTCCTCTCTCACCCACATGCCACCCCGAGCAGATTCATCTTCCTCTAGTGTCGTGGCATCCTTTTCTTTTTTTAAACCTCTCATGAATAAACTACCGATACATGTCACAACAGGGATGAATCTGAAAACCATTCCGCTAAGAGAAAGAAGCCACACATGAAAGGTTATGTACTATGATCCCGTATGACATCCTGGAAGAGGGACAGAAATCAGACCAGCGTTTCTGGAGACTGAGGGGAAAGGTCTGATGGCAGCACTACACGGGAGAGTTTTTCTCCGGGTGATGCAAATCCTCTCTTGGTGGTGGTGGTTACAGGATTATATACATTTGTCAAAGCTCATCAAACTGAACGCCCTCGGGGTGTGTGTGTGAATTTTTATATAAATTATGCCTCAGTAAACCTGC
Organism: Physeter macrocephalus; assembly: GCF_002837175.3. Taxonomy (NCBI): domain Eukaryota; kingdom Metazoa; phylum Chordata; class Mammalia; order Artiodactyla; family Physeteridae; genus Physeter; species Physeter macrocephalus. The sequence continues at coordinate 4,482,219 of NC_041233.1, read as the reverse complement.
ATTAAAAAAAAAATTCCATTGTTCCCCATAACTCAGGGAGAAGGTCCACACTCCAAAACCTGGGCATTCACAGCCCCTGGATTCGCACAGCAACCTACACTTCAAACTACGCCCCGTGCCTCTGCGGACGAGCTTGCTCTGCTCCAGGCAGGCCGGCTGCTCATCCAGCCCAAATGATACCTGCTCAGCGACACCTTCCAAATACCCCCAAGCCGGGAACCATCACCTCCTCCACCCTCCCGTGAGCTCTGTGTTTCTGTGACAGTTCTACGAGGCACCAGGTACCAGACTGTGTGCTTTCATCAGACTCCTCCACTGCTGTTAGCTCTGAGACAGTGAGTGTGTAAGTGTGAAACAGGGAGCGTATAAGTGAGGGAGAGAGAGTGTGTGTGTGTGTGTGTGTGTGTGTGTAGGCGGCGAGACGGCAGGGAGAGGAAGACAATGGTGAGAAACTCGTGCAATTCACGCTCACCCGCGTGCACCCACTGTGTGTCGTGTCTGATTCAGCGCACCCACTCTGTGTCGTGTCTGATTTAGTGTTTGCAGGTGAAATTAACAAAAGGGGCCCATTCTTATGTTTGTCCTTTGCCCATGCCACTTCCCATCTAATAGAAATAAGAACCAAGTCCTAAGAGTCACTAGCCATCGTCAGTATTCACTATATTCCTTGTACTTTACAAGTGCTATTTCATTCAATCCTCGCAAAAATCCCAAGAGATAGGTCATTATCAGAGGATAATCAGTACTGAAAAAAATTCAGCAACACTGAATCCAACTGAACAGTAATCCAAACTTCAGAGTTAATAGAATATATGTCTGGGGTGGGGGAGAGTTGTTATTCAGGTTTCACCTTGAAAAATAACATAAAAATCAGTTTATTTTATTCTTTATTTAACAACATTTTTGTCATCGTTGCAACTATGCACTAACTCTTAGAAGGACAAAAACGAACAAGCGTGGGAGGTTTCTTAGACTAAATTATCCAGACAAAATTGGAGACTAGCATAAGACACTTCAGGTTTGATCTGTGGAATGTGGTCCTAAGGGGGACCACTGGCCCAAATGTTACAGGAATAATGAGCGTTGACTGAGCACATTCTGTCTGTCAGGTACACTTACAGGTATTTTAATCAGATAATCCCCACCACAATGCTATAGGTGGATATTATTAATCATCTGTACTTGACAGATAAGGACACTGAGACACAGAGATGTTGAGCAATCCATCCAAGGTCACACAGCTGAGGAGCAGTGCCACTCAAGCAGTCTGACCCCTGGGTCCACGGTCCTAACTACTGCCTGCATTGCTCAGTTGACAGCTTTTATCAATTTTTCACAAGCGATTTCTTTATCCTTTGGAAATCTCTCTGTATGCAGGTGCCCATTCTCCTGCTTTCTGATTTCCTGCCACTGGATAGTTATCATCTGATCTAAGTAGAGGCGCTGTGGCATAGTGATGGAAGCATGCACTCCAGGGCCAGACTGCTCGGTTTGGACTCTGTGCTTCTGCTTCCTTGCCCGTCATGGGAATTATGACAGTACATACATCATAACGTTGTAGAGAGGAGGAAATGAATACATGTAAAGGGCTCAGAACAAGGTCTGAGACACAGTAAGCATTTTGAAAGGATGACACATACATATACCTACACACACCCTTTATTGATGGGTTTGAAAGTGTGTTTAGCAAACCTTCAAAATCACTTTCACGGATGTCAGGAAATCCTGTCACTCTGCAAGGCCTGAAATTTCACTTTGCAATAGATTCACATTCCTACCATCAGTTTAGACAGTCACAGAAGTCACAGAGTTAATGCAACTGGAGAGAAGCAACATGAGACAGCTGAGTGGGGACTTATTATAACAAGTCGCCAACACTGAATAAATACTGCTGTGTTGTGATATTCCTTTCCCCAAGCGATCTTCTAACTGTAAGATCTGGAGAGCAAGCACCTCCTCCTATCCCCCAATCACCTAATGCAGTACCTCTACATCAAATGGCCAATGGAACAGTTTCTATTAAAGATAATTATCACCAGTTCCAATAAGATTATTGCCCACCATTTATTAATCCTCTTCTATGTAGAGTCGCTTCCACTCACATAATATCTCATTGGATCCTCATGCCATTCTACGAAATGGAAATTACAGTCTCCAGTTCACAGTTCAGAAATGTCATCCCAGATCATACGGCTACAACACAGGGCCACACTTCAGATCCCATCTGCACGACTATCCTTCCAGTCTTCTGTGCTACATATAAAGCTACCAGTTATAAAAAGGGGGCAGGGCTTCCCTGGTGGCGCAGTGGTTGAGAGTCCGCCTGCCGATGCAGGGGACATGGGTTCGTGCCCCAGTCCGGGAAGATCCCACATGCCGCGGAGCGGCTGGGCCCGTGAGCCATGGCCGCTGAGCCTGCGCGTCCGGAGCCTGTGCTCCGCAACAGGAGAGGCCACAGCAGTGAGAGGCCCGCATATCAAAAAAAAAAAAAAAAAGGGGGCAGAACAACCAGAAATTTCATTTTGTTAATTTCTGAATTTTCCTTCCTTCCATTCAGTTTAAGGAATATTTACTTCTCAGTCCTGATGCCTCATGAATATCAAGAAAAATAAATATCTAATCCTTTAAAACCCTATATACTTAGGCCACAGAAACAAAAAAGAACAGGTAGATTAATTAGCTACTTCATCAGCTGTATTACATTTTTCCCCCTTATAATACATACTAATTTCACTTTTAAACAATGATATCCTTACCACCAAAAAAGACTCCAAATTAATGATCAAGATGGCTTGCAGTTCTATAAAACTTTGTTTTCCAAGACACTTTCACATACATTATCTCCCCCTTCTGAAAAACATCCAAATTCGGAAGACGTGAGGAAGCACTGATTAAAATGGGCATTAAAAGCATGCTATGGGGCTTCCCTGGTGGCGCAGTGGTTGCGCGTCCGCCTGCCAATGCAGGGGAACCGGGTTCGCGCCCCGGTCTGGGAGGATCCCACATGCCGCGGAGCGGCTGGGCCCGTGAGCCATGGCCGCTGAGCCTGCGCGTCCGGAGCCTGTGCTCCGCAACGGGAGAGGCCACAACAGAGGGAGGCCCGCATACCACAAAAAACAACAACAACAACAAAAAAACAAAAACAAAAAAACAAAAACCATGCTATGTCCCCAGGCCCCAAGTAAGGCCTGGCAGCCCTTAAGGAGCAAAAAGCTCAGAAAGGAAACTCTAAAATAAATACAAACGGAACTCCAAGTGAGAACTAAAAGGTAAATATTTTAAATTGATTGCATTTCTCAAGCGATGCCATGGCAGAATGCAGTATTAGCAGCTTTTGCATTGCGGGCTTTAAAACACCTGCCCTCACCCGGAGTCCAAAGTTTCCAGGGGAGCTTTCAACTAACAGAAAACAAGTTAAAATAACACTCTGAACGTCAAAAGTTTAGAGTTCCATGAAAGGCCCATTGTTCTGGATTCTATTTCAGAGGTGTTCAGCAGAATTCCTCAAATTCCTTATCTTTGGGGCAAAGTGACCGAAACCAGAAATAGCCAGTGTCCCGACAGGTCACGTGACCGGGCACCTGGCCAGGTTTCAGCCCAGGACAGGCTGGCGGTGCTTCCGCCTCCTGACCTCACCAGGAAGAGGACCTCCGGGAATGACCATGCACAGAGGGGCACATCCACTCTCTGGGCCACAGAAATGGTCAATTCTCGTTAGCGACCTAGCGACCAGTGTTTCAGCCCCCCGCTTGTGCCACGTCCGTAAAGATTTTTGACCCCCATTAGCCCCATTCTTTAACAATCAGCCTCTACAACTTGTGTTTTGTCTACTTATTCAACCATGAGGCACTCGATTTTTCCGGCTCCTTTGAAGTTCCACTTTGGAATTTTCCGAATTATAGTATATAATGTATATTTTTAAAAGTAATTACAATGTGTCCATTCTATTTCCTCAACGTTTATGGGAGTGCTGGTCCAAATTCCATTTGAGTCAAATAGGTTCATTTTAATTAACCTTTAACTAGGAATATGTTATCAAAAAAAAAAGGTCATAAGAAAGAAATCAGTTGAGAAAAGCAACAATGGGAAAGAATATACTAACAAAACACCTGAGTCTCAGTCTAAGACAGGAAGGTTACTCTGTGAATTTCAACCCTGAAAACAATCAACCATTCATTTACAGGGAAAAAAATGATAACTTTCTAAGTTTACCAAATAGCACCGATTTTCCTCACATTTCTTCCGTCTATTCCCGCACCTAGACCATTTGCTCACCAGTCTCTGGAGGCCTTCGTCCTGATCTTCAGGTCCCTTCTCAACCTCGGTCTCCATGATCTTTTCAGCTCTTCCTGGACTCTCCGAAAGACACCCTACACTCTACGATTCTGTGTATTTAAAGCCACTTCTAAGAAATACGGCATTGCATCAGTGTCTCTGAGCTCCTGGTGCCTGCTGCGTGGACTGCCTGCCCCTTGCATCCTCCGCAAAACCATACCTGGCCTCCATTTCCCACGGAAGCAACCGGGCACCAGCCCTGGATTCACTGCACTGCAGCACTAACTGTGAGACTGCCTTCAAGTCCACTGGCCTTTGGAATCTCATTTTCTCCTTCTAGTAAAAACAAAACAAAACAAACAACAGAAAACAAAATGTGCAGCTTCGTCACTGTCCCCCTGTTCCCATATTATATGAGCCGGTAAAGATCAACACCATGTCCCCCTGGGGGCCTTCCTCATAACCTCACTAGAAGTTCTCTGCATTTCTAACGCACTTAAAGCTGTGCCACTCCCATTACTACACTTAAACATTGCCTTATCTCACTTGTGGGTCTCACCTCTGTAACTAAATTGTAAGCCACTGGAGGAAAGAATTTGCACCCAATTAATATTTGTTCAATATTGGTTTATTTCTACTGCACAGCACCTACCATTTTTACTTTTTTTTTTTTAAATTTTTTTGCGGTACGCGGGCCTCTCAGTGCTGTGGCCTCTCCCGCTGCGGAGCACAGGCTCCGGACGCGCAGGCCCAGCGGCCATGGCCCACGGGCCCAGCAGCTCCGCGGCATGCGGGATCCTCCCGGACCGGGGCACGAACCCGCGTCCCCTGCATCGGCAGGCGGACTCCCAACCACTGCGCCACCAGGGAAGCCCTACCATTTTTATATACTCAATAAACAGTTGTTACATGAGTGAGTGACTACTGTAAGAGGAAGAATGACCAGGAAGACGATGAAGTAGTATAAGCCTTTCCATGTCAAGTCAGCTGCTGATTACAGAAAAGCAACTCACCTGTGCCCTCCTAAACAGTACAGACTGTTTTAGAAGTAATGATAACAAAGCAGTTATTTGGATATTGATCCATCAGCAGTGATTGACACAGCTGATCATTCTTCCCTGAATCACGTTCTTCTCTGGCTCCCCAGCATCACGACATTCCCCCGTTTTCACTCCTTTTCTAGCTGTTCCTTCTTCTGGCTCCTCCCTGTCTCCAGGGCCTCTAATCGATGGTGACCCTCCAGGACTCAGTCCCTGACCTCTGGACTTTCCTATGAGCACTCAGTCCCCAGATAATCTCAGCCAATCTCAGGGCTTTCATGCCACAGCCATGCGGCCCACTCCCAAGTGATCGCCTCCAGCCTGGTTCTCCGTCCGTTCTCAAAACTGCAGCCGTGTGATCTGCTACAATGGCACTCAGAGCCTGGGCCTCAGCCCAAACGTCTCCAGTGGCTGACGAGACCCTGCGAGGTCTGACCCCCTTCTCCCTGGTGCCCCGCGATTCCCTTTCACGATTCTCCTGTCACACCGGCCTCCTGCTCTGGGGAGCAATTTCCGTTCCCTCTACGAAGGTTTGTTTCCCCCAGGTGACCCACTCTCTCACTTCTTCAGGTGTTGCTTCCTTTTCTGGAAGGTCTCCCTTAGCCATACATTCTAAGCCTTCAACCCCTCACCCCAACATTTTCACCCTCCTTTTCAACTTTTAGTTTTTCTGCTGAGCACTTACCACCCTCCACCCTACTACATCTTTCACCATTTACCCTTTAATGTCCATGTCGCCCACTGGCATGTAAATTCCAAGAGGGGAGGAATTTGCTTCTGCTTTGCTCACCACTGACCACCCGGAACCTGGAGTGTCCCTGGCACGTAGTACACAGTCACCAAATAACTGTGATGTGAATGAAGGAGTCAGCTCGCTAAACACAAGGAGAGAGACTTCTGCAAAGTCCAGAGAGACAGAGAGACGCGGTCAGCTAAAACACAGCTTCACATTGCTCTTAACACCAAAAGCAAACGCCACGGTACAAACCTTTTCATGGACACACACAACACACAGTTTTAATGAGAAAACTTCTTACATTTCATTGTGTGAAAATCTAGCTCTCTATTTCTGTCAGCGGAGTATTTTCAATACTTTGTCAAGGTATGGAACAAAGTAAACCGATGAGGGAGGAATCTTCCACCACATGCTACATTAGCATATTAGTAAACAGAAAGTAATATAGTTGATATTAGAGTCAGTATTTGCAGAAAACCTGAAACAAAATAACTCCTCAAAGTCAATTAAGCCAACAATCACTCAAACATCCTATAGGCAATCAAGATACTTCCCCCAAATGGCAAGTGATTTGCTCTTTTTCAAAGAGCGTAAAAAAATGTCCTAGTAATGAACTCTGGTAGTGAAACAGTTACAACGGTAACTTAGTACCTCCTGCCTTCTCCCTGACCCTCAACTTATCAACCCAAGTTACAAGTAGACCTGCCAAAGCGTGCAGATGGCAGTACTCCCTAAAGGAACAAAGCTCAGGACTGTTTCCTTGTACCACTGGCTGGCCTGGATCAAGTGAGTCAGCTGAACTAAGAAGACCCTCACACCCAACCAAGATGAATAAATGGATGACAACATGGCACTATATTTTGCAGAATGAATAATAATAAAGTCCTTGGGTTACAAAGAATTGTAGAAAACTTTTAGGTATCAAGGAGTTCACACACACACAAATTAGGAAACATTTAAAGCCCTCAGAGAGCTTCCAAACCATATGTAAAAATGAGTATAGTCACCAGCTTACATTTAGGTTTCATCTTACAGTTTATTAAATACTTTGACAAATACCAGGGGTCAGCAAACTATATCTTATGGGCCAAACGGGAGACTTGAACAGTTGCAAACGAGACTAGATGGTCTGCAAAGCAAATCATATTTATCATCTGGACCTGCAGGGGAAAGTGTGCTGACGCCAGGCATATACTTTCTCACTGATCCTCACATCATCCTATTCAGAAAGTCGGGGCCCATGAGCCCATGGCTGGAGAGTAGTAGATTCAGAGCCCAAATCTTAGACGCCACAATAGCACCATTTGTCCCCCCAGGTCAGTGGGACAAATGCTTGGATGATCCTTTCCCCAGAGACACAAGCCCCGAATAAGCCACCCATACCCTCACTTAGCGCCTACTGTGACCCAGCCATCCAATGTCACCAGACAGTTCACTGGATTTGGGATACAGTCTGTGGCCATGGTGGAATTTCTATACCAACCCAGAGAACCATGAGAAGGGACCCACACATCTGGTCCCTTGGACAGCAGCTTCCAAACTTGGCTCTACACCTGAATCACCCAAAAGCTTTTTAAAAAAATATCTTGCTGCATCCCAAGCTCAGGATGGATTGATGGATGGATAGGGTGAGGTTTGTATTAAAGCAACCTAGTAAAACATTAATGGTAGAACCTAGGTGGTGAGTGCACAAGTGTTTACTTAAAAGTTCCTTCAACTCTGTATAATCCAAGATTTTGAAAATAAAATGTTAGAAAAAAATTCATTGCTTGTTCCCAACTAAGGCAACCAAATCAGAATATCCAAAAGTGAGACAGGGAATTTTATTTTTAGAAGTTTATGGGGAGCTTTTGAAGCTACATTAGGTGTGGGAGCAACTACTCTGGAGTGCCATTCTCCATCAGCAGAACTGGCCATCTAGCCTAGGGGTTTTCAAAGTATGGTCCAGGGACCCAAAGCAGCCCTAAGGTGGAGACAGATTAAATTCAGAAGCAGATGTGAATGTTCATCTGTCTTCCTTTATGTCATCAAAGTGAGCTTCAAAAGAGTAAAGCAATGCCACTCACCTCACTAAATTTGTTTTGGAAAATAAGGGTTTCCCCCTACATTAACATGTAACGGATCTATTGTTACTTTTATATTAAATGTCTTCAGATTTATCATTTTAAATTTCTAATATGGTAAATATCAATAGCTAGAACCCACATCAACAAAAGCTCTTTGGGGTTCTGATAACAAACATCTGAGAACTGGTAACCAACGTACTCTATGAAGAAGATAAAAGCTCAAGTTCTGGGATTAGAGGCCCTGGATTCAATTCTCTGACAAGTGGAGTGACCCTGATCAAGTCAATTAATCCCTGGCTTCAGTTTCTTCATCTGTAAAATGGGGATACTTAAAGTACCTACCTCAAAAGGTCGATGTGAGGAATAAATGAGGATAAAGTTTGGACAATACCCAGCATCTAGTAAGCATTAAATAAATGTCAGCTATTGTTTCTGTTACTACTATTATTTACTTAAAGATAAAGCAATATTTGAAGAAGATGAATTGTAAAAAATAACTAAATTCATACTGATTCAGAATCAGTTGTACAAATTTGTTTCAGGCTCCAAAATAAAACCAGCATAGTTTGCCCAGCCTCACCAGGAAGGCTTCTTCTGCCCCCTAAAATTCCTTCATTCTACCTTTTGGGAGCCCTTCAAGTACCACTGAGGGTTTGGAGACAGTCACACTGAAATTTGGAGTTAAAATCATCAGCCTGACATAGTAAATCTGGCCATTATTTTCTAACTCTGGTGAATCAGAGGAAGAAAGTGATCTAAATTCGCTCATTAAACAAATAGTGATTATAAAAACTAGGCTCTGGTCATAAATGAGAAATAATTTATGCCAAACCAATGTCCAAGTATTTTATTTTCTATTTCTGCCCTGATAGCCTATGATAGATACAGTCATAAAGCAAATTATCCCAAGCTTATACGTTTTTCTTTGTAGATGTTTGTCTTACAGCAGATCAGAGCACTTTCCTCCTCAGAACTGTCAATGGCTCGCTTTTGCTGTGAGACAGTCCACACTTCTCAGCGTGGCATTCAATGCCATGTTGTCTGGCCACTTGTTAAACGCCTGTCTCCTTCCCAACAAAAGCCCGTCTTCCTTTCTTTCTAGCCACACCTGACTCCTAACTGTTCCCTAAAAAAGCCACCTACTTTCACGTGGAATTTACCCAATTGCCTAGGAAGGGATAAAAAAATATTAAACAGATTTTCCCTGCAGTATCAGAAGTCAAGACTTTCAGGCTCAAGGAGGTTATATCACTTGCCCAAGGTCACACAGCTTGTAGAGGAAGACACCAATATTCAAACCCAGGTCTGACTTCAAACCCAAGGCTCCTTCCGGTGCTGCACTATTCTGGAAAATTTCAACCCTCACAGGCTAGTGTGGGAAAGCAGGAATTACAGACAGCCTTCTGAAACAATGGAGATTTCCCCTCTTCTCTTTCCATTCCCATACTTTAATTCACTTGACAATGACTACAAAATGATCAGAGATGTACAGTGAAAAGTGAGCATAATCCAGAACTAAATTACTGCCCCTTTCAACTATAAAAAATGAAAGTGGACTATTTATTTTTTAATATGCAAGCATAAAAATGGTAGGGGAAGATGTGGTGACCTGTTCTGATTGCTTTTCTTCCAAGAATACATCTTTAGCCAATTCTGTTTCACAAGCTGATTAGCTCTCTGTCACCACTGGGCTCTCTGGACTGATCTCCCTGGACCCTTGGAATAGGAAGAGGCTGTGGTATGAAACTGCACAGACAAGAGAAGGGAGAAGACGCATTTCTCTTAACTGATAATAGCGTAATTAATAGCTCCCCCAGATCACTCTTATGAGTTTTTTAAGCACCTTATCTGGAGATCACGTTGGCTATAATTTTCTCAAATAGTTCCTTTATTAACACTGCACTAATGAGAGAAGCTAAAACAGAATTCAGATTCCTTTTGTAGTTTGTTCTAGCAAAAGCTCTAAATTGCATTTCATAATAAATCTAACTATGTCTATTTATAGACTGTAGATATCCCTGTAGATAATTATATACATAATAATTACTCCCAGAGGGCTAAAAAAAAAAATCAGGATAAAAAGATGCTTAATCACTGAAATAAAAAGTACACAAATAAGCAGCTACCAAAGTCTCTGGCTCAGTTTGTCATGGAACGCTTATTTCCTGCTTAAAAAAAAAAAAAAAAAAAGGTAGAACACAGTAAGCAACATTAGTAAGAAAGGAACCATAAATCATGCCATGCAATTTTCTTTCAGTCCTGAACTACACCAGAATAAACAAAACACTTAAGACTAAATTCTAATAATTCAAACCCTCCTCAGCAATTCACATACTGTACCATTTTCTTTTCTCTCCGTCCTGGTAACTCCCCTGAAAACCACTTCCATTGCTACCGCCATCAGTCAAGTCAGTGTCTTCTCTGGCCTGGAGCACCTCCCCAGCCTTCACTCAGGCCAATTACTAGTCCACTCTTCAGAGCGGCCAGGGTAATCTTGGAGACACAGACATCATCCTTCTCTCCTTCGCTCTCCACCCCTCACCATGCTTTCTTTTCTCGACAGCACTTCCCGATATTTGCATGACTGCCAACTATCTTCCCTATCAGACTAAGCCCTGTGTCGGTGGGGACACTGTTTGCCATCTGCTTTGCCACTGTGCCCCAGGGCCCAGAACTGCCTGGTACAAGGTGGGCCCTCAAAATCTGTTGAATAAATGAGTTCCAGCTCATGATGATTTTTCTCTGCTCTGAGTGTACATAAAACTGGCCCTTTTCACAGTAACTCAAGGTTGCCTTGTCTTGCTCTCTAGTTGTGGTATACAGATTTAGCAAAGCGTTTCCTATTTACTTTGCATCTGGGAGTGACAGGGCCTAGCATATTTAAACAACATAAATGATGCTTAAAATTTGCTAATGTGGCTCAACTTTCAATCTTTTGCTATCTGTTAGAGAAGGGACAAAGTTGTTTGTACCATCACAAGATCAGCTTTTATTTCAACATAAACATTGTCTCAGACTATATGACAGAAAAAAAAGAGACCAATGAGAAAAGAGAAAAAGAAAACATATTGAGAACCATATCTTACTTTGATAACTTTAAACATTTGCTTTAAACAATAATTTCTACTAGCTCGGGTCCAAGCAGTCGTATACTGGCTCTTTGTTACATGAGTAGACTAAAGAATAAAACTAAAATTCAATATTGATTTTTAAAACCTTGTTTACATTATCATTAACTCACTACCACCATTAGCAAATAACCAATGAAGTCAAACAAAATACACTGTAATAGAGTCTCTGCTGTACCCAAACAGTCTGAACAAGAAGTTATGGCTTCAGGTCTTCCCTGGTGGCACAGTGGTTAATAATCCACCTGCCAATGCAGGGGACACGGGTTCGAGCCCTGGTCCGGGAAGATCCCACATGCCGCAGAGCATCTAAGCCTGTGTGCCACAACTACTGAGCCTGCGCTCTAGAGCCCGTGAGCCACAACTATTGAGCCTGCTGCGCCACAACTACTGAAGCCCGCAAGCCTAGAGCCTGTGCTCCACAACAAGAGAAGCTACCGCAATGAGAAGGCCGTGCACCGCAACGAAGAGTGGCCCCCCGCTCGCTGTAACTAGAGAAAGCCTGCGCGCAGCAACGAAGACCCAACACAGCCAAAACTAAATAAATAAATAAATAAATTTTAAAAAATTTAAAAAAAGTATGGCTTCATATATTATAAGAGGATCCCAAAGTATCTGCATTTATTCATTGAATAAATAATGCCAGAGCCAAGATAAGGCAATGTGCTAGATGCTGTGATCTGCACCTTTTAGGCCCCATTCAAAATGCTATGTTGTAGAAATTTAAAAACTATAAAAGTGGTCATATTGTAACAAACATTTGGCTAGGTGAGTAACCTAGCCAATTAAGTCTTTTTAAAAGTACAATACTTCAAGTGCAAAGGCAACCCTGCCTGACAATTACAGAAATTAAAATGCTCCAGGAAGTTTGGCAACTTATTCTGAGGGTGAAAAGTCTTTCGAAAACTAAGTTACAGCATATAATCACCTTCAGATTACATAATATCTCCCAGAGACACAGTAGTCTACTTGTTCCACCCTACAAGTTTTTCTGGTGTCAATAAAAACTATTTAACCACGTTATTATTCCAGGGTCATATTATTTCTTTTCACTATTTAACAGTATTAGTCCTTTTAAAGTTTTTCATTTATACGTTGGAACATGGGTTAATCTAGCCTCCCATGCTTTTACAAACACTAGCAAACTTGCTCTTCTTTGTGAACAGGTCACATGGACCTCAAGCATTACTATGAAACAGCCTAAGCATAATGCAAAAGTAATAGTTACAGACCCTTTAATTTTTCCATCTAAGGACGAGTCCAACCCAAATAGTTTGCCTGTGTTGGTGATTTTTTTTGTTTTTTGTTTTGGCTGCACCCCAAGTCATGTGGGATCTTAGTTCCTGGACCAGGACCAGGGATTGAACCCGTGCCCCCTGCAGTGGAAGCTTGGAGTCTTAACCACTACACCACCAGAGAAGTCCCTGTGTTGGTGATTCGATGTCCTGAAACAGAGTAGGTTTGTAAAAGGCCAGGTTCCATGTCTATCACAGAACTGTGGCAACTGCGAAGAACCAGAGCAAGCAGGATGCTCCTGCTGTCCTTAAAATACCCGGTTCTGCAGGAAGCTTCCGACAGACAAACGCTCACAGGACTTCACTGGGGAGAGGGGCTTATGGGGTCCATGGACAGGACACTCAGAATGTGAAGTGATCTGCAATACTGAAGAACAAATTTTAAGCAACTAATGCTATTATATCTTTTATACGATGAAATTTAATAGGATTTGTGTTTAGTTCATTTGTCAGTTCCTTACTGACATCTGGAAAATGCACCCTGATTTATAAACAAAGTGAATGATGTAGGCCAGGTATTCGGGATTTCAAGTACCTGCACAAGGACAATGAATTTGCTCTGAAATCCACCCCAAAGTGCATGATGGCACAAAATGGTGTTTCTGGGTCTGGAGACTATTCACCAACACTCAAGCCACCGAACCGATAATGAAAACCTACTTCATGGGCAGAGACATCTGAACGAAAACTCTTTGGAAACGTCAAAGGACACGAAGCCATATTTGAAGTGGGAAAGGAGAGACCTCAACACAGTGCTTGTAAAGCTGAAAGAAAGGGCAGTTTGATGTAGGTCACTAGGCAAGACGTGGGGCCATGGGTTCCCGAGGAAGGCCTCAGTTTGCAAAGTTCTATCCAAATGAACCACTTATTGTACCCAAAGGCCAAACAGCACCGTGAGATTTCCAGAAAGCCCCGATATTTTACAACTGTGTCTTCGGCAAGCAAGTCTGATCTGCCTTTCTAAAAAAGGCACCTGAGAGAAACCCGGCAAGGTAAGTGTATCACCTGCCCCAAAGCAAGTAACCAGGGTCCAGATGGCCCTCTGAGCCCCGGAAGGCCGGCGCAGGAGGGGCTGCCGGCGTCGGGAGGCCGACCCCCGCCTCCTTTCCCCGGGCACCTGGCCCCGTGGAGCCCGCCCAGCGCCCGCACGGAGGTGGGCTGCGCGGGGCGCGGTTGCGTCCTCCCCTCCCCAGCCCCCGCCCTCACTTACTGTTGCTGGACTTGAGGTCCCGGTGCAGGATGGGCACGACGGCCTCCTCGTGCAGGTAGAGCATGCCCCGCGCGATCTGCACCGCCCAGTTGACCAGCACGTGCGGGGGGATGCGGCGCGCGCGGCGCGGCCCGGGCGCGCGGGGGTCCGGGGCGGCGTTGGCGGCGGCCAGCGCGCGGTTGAGCGCTCCGCCGCGGGCGAACTCGAGCACCAGGCAGAGGTGCGGCTGCCGCAGGCATACGCCGCGCAGCTCGATGATATTGGGGTGCCGCAGCATGGCGAAGAGCCGGGCCTCGCGCCGCACGCTCTCGGCCGCCGCCGCCGCGTCCTGGTCCGGGTCCCGGCGCGCCGCCTTCACCGCCACCTCCTGGCCCTGCCAGGTGGCGCGGTACACCTGCCCGAAGCCGCCGGCGCCTATGAGCTCCTGGAGCTCCAGCCTCTCGAAGTCGACGTGCACCGGCGAGCCGGGCCGCGGCGGCGGCGGCCGGGCGGGGGGCGGCGCGGGGCGCGCGGCCGGGCAGCACGGCGCCACGTAGTTGGCGGGGAAGATGCCGAGGCGCCGCTGCACCTGGCCGGCCCACCAGCCCTCGTCGCCCGACACGGCGGCGTCCTGGGACAGCACCTCCACCAGCTGGCCGCGTCGCAGGCTCAGCTCGTCCTCGCCGCGCGCCTCGTAGTCGTACAGCGCGGCCCACAGCCCCGCTCCCGCCGAGGCCGAGGCCGAGGCCGAGCCGCCGGAGGAGGCGGACGACGACGACGCGGAGCCGGCGGGGGCGCCCGGCGCCGGCGACCCCGGCCTGTCAGCCGCGACCTCGGCGCCCGCCAAGGCCATGGGGGGCGACGGCGAGGGCGAGGGCCGAGCGCGGGGCGGCGGGCTCAGCCTCGGGGGCGGCCGGGGGCGCGCATCGTCCGGCAGGGTCACCGCCTGCGCCCGGGAAGGCAGGGAGGAGGAGTCGGGGCTCGGGGACGGCTGGTGTTCACGGGCCCACTACCTGGAGGCCACGGCTTCAGCCCCCGTTCCTCCTCGGATGCCTCTGCTGCTGCAGTGGTCCCAGCGGCCGCCGGGGCTGTCGCTCCATGGTGGCGCGCTGGGCCTGCGGACTCCCTGGAGCACGCTCGGCCTAGCCGCCGCCTGAGCCCGCCCCCAGGGTCCGCCAGGCCCCGCCCCCTTGGCCAGACACCGTCTGCGCCCGCCCCCTCCGGGCCCTCCCCGCCTCGCCCCTCCCCCTGGGTCCGCCCCGCCCCCTGGGCCAGACACCGCCCGTGCCCGCCCCCTCCGGGCCCGCCCCTCCTCGCCCCTCCCGCAGGGGCCGCCTCGCCTCCAGGGACAGCCCACCTCACCTGAGCCCACTCCGCCCCCAGGGTCCGCCCACCGCACCCGGCCGGCCCCCCCACCCCGGCCCTAGGCCGCCCTCGAGGCTCTCGCTCCGCGGCTTTGGGTGTGCCGCGCCCTTGTGTCCCGGGAGGCGGAGTCAGCCCTGGGCTGCGAGAGGTTTCGGGGAAATTGAAATTAAGCCCAAGGTCAGGCTCGGAGACTACTATTCTCCACTCTTCTCTGGAAGCCGGTGGCAGCGGGTGAAGAGGATCTGGTGTCTTAGGCGGGACGGAGAGTGGGCTGAGCGTCGCGGTGCGCCTCGGGACAGGTCCAGAACAGATGGAGAGCGGTTGCGGACCGCTCACTGGGCGGCGTGCAGCCCAGGACTGAGGGGTGACGGAGCACCGGGCAGTGAGCCGCGGGTCAGCGGGGAGCTCATCCTTGGTGACAGATAATCCCGCGTATGTCTTTACTGTCTGCTCAAAAGGGAAAGGACCTGTGAACCCATAGGTTCGGGTGTGGAAGGCATTGGCAACCACTGAGTGCTCGAGACCCTGGCCTTACATATTCCCTATGGAAGGCGAATAAAGCAAGAGAGTCTGTTCACAGAAAATTAAGTCCTCGCCGATGTGCTGGCTCTTCGTTTACCGGGTGTACGTCAACATCCTGGGAAGCAGGCCTCCACCCTCCTCCATTTGCTCTGGGTAGCGAACGATAACCTTCTGACAGCGTCGGAAAGTGAAGCTTTTATGTTTGGAGGCTAGGACAGTTTCAGGTCTAGGGAGAGGAAGGAACTTTGGGATTTTATTGTATGAACATGTTTTCTTCTCTGTAATTTTTGCATTCATTAATTTAGAGAAACCTTCATCTTTGAGGGTTTACTGGTGATGAGGGCTGTGGAAGGAAGTACCATAATTAGTGCTCCTGAAAAAGACTGCCACCGTGAGATGTAGCCAGCCTCTCTTCCTCTGCGGCCGAAAGCAGCAGTGCCCAGCCCAGTGTCACAGGGCCTTTCCCTCTCCACCCTGTTATCCCAACATGCTACCCCTATTTACTGTTCCTACTACAATCGCGACAGGCCACGATATCCACACACCCGTGGACCTCTTCTCTATATTGATGGAGATGTTGGACAAAACCCTCCAGGTGTGAATACATCTAATTTAATTAATATTTATTTAGCACTTACTCTAGTCTAGTCTCTAGGTGTAAGAGACTAGGCTAAGGATTGGAGGTTACAAAGCCCCAGATCTAGAGAGTAAGAGAGAATAAGTAAGTGCCAGGACAAAAGAATAAGCCAAGTGTCCTGGGCTCAAGGCAAAGGAACAATCAATTATGCCTGGGTTCTCTGGGGGATGCTTTGCTGAGTGTCATTTGAGCTGTGTATGACTAGGATTAATAGAAAAAGGAAGAAGGACATTCCAGGCAGTGTGAGCAAAGGCATGTGAGTACAAATAAACAGTGGGCTCAGTGAACCGCTAGAGGTTGAGAGTTTCCTGTGGCAGGAGGTGAGGCTACAAAGGTAGAAGAGAGTGCAACTGTAAAAATCCTAAAGAAATGAGAGTGTCCTGTAGGAGGCCAGCGTCTCCTGAAGTGTGGGTCCTTTACTACCAGAGAACAGAGACACTATTTTGCTTTTATAAAGATAGGGCATATAATAACATTGAATTGCATGATAAGAAAGTCATTGCCTTTGCAGTTTTCTTTCAGTCTTTCAAATTATACCATTTATTGGCTGTGTGACCTTGAACAAGTTACTTTACTTCTCTGTGGCTCAGTTTTCTCATCTGTAAAATGGGAATTATATGAAATAGTACCTACCTCATAGGCTGGTTGGGAAGACTAAATAAATTAATAGATGGAAAGTCTTGCGAAGGTGCTTAGCACGTAGTAAGTTCTCAATAAATATTAGCTCTTATTGTGGTATATATATACAATGGGATATTAGCCATAAAAAAATGCAATAATACCATATGCAGCAACATGGATGGACCTAGGAATCATCATATTAATTGAAGTAAGCCAGAGAGAGAAAGACAAATACCACATGATATCACTTGTAAGTGGAATCTTAAAAAAAAAAAGAGATACAAATGAATTAATATATAAAACAGAAATAGACACATAGACACAGAAGACAAACTTGTGGTTGCCCGGGGTGGTGGTGGGGAGGAGGGATAGACTGGGAGCTTGGGATTGGCATATACACATTGCTATATCTGAAGTAGATAACCAGCAGAGACCTACTGTGTAGCACAGAGAACTGTTCTCAGTATTTTGTGATTGCCTGTAAGAGAGTCTGAAAGGGAATGTATATATATATATGTATATGTAAACATATATATATATATAGCTCACTTGGCTGCACACCTGAAACTAACACATCATTGTAAATCATACTTCAATTAAAAAAAAAAAGCTGCCAGAATGAGCTGGTCACCCTGTGTGTAATGATCTAACAGTATCACCGCATCAGGGGTGTCAGTGACAGGCCATTAAGGCAGTAAACTAGGCATTATTTATCAGGGTATCTTTGGTGCAGATGCTGTGCATTTAACTTTTTAAGCCCCCCTCAAATCATTTGGCTGGGAATGGATAATTACCCTGAGAAAAAAATATTAGCTCTTATTATTAATACCCTTTCCAATGAAGAGAGCAAGCAGTTCCTCTTATCAGTCCCTTTAGCAAACCTAGTTTCTAATTATTTTGTTTTTCTAGTATTTACATGTATGGTTGGCCACAGATAGCCCCAGGTTGCAAGTTCTGTTGCCACATGAGTTTTGGGGCTACCTTACAGGATGAGTTTTGGTTTTCAGAGCTTTTTGGGTTCTAGAATTGTGGATAAGGGTTTATGGGAAATGCTCAGGATAACCCCACCCATGTTTCTAGCTTAAGCAATTAGGTGGATGGTAATGATGTTAAATGACCTAGGGAATAGTTTAGGGAGAAGGCTTTTTTTTTGGTCATGTTCTATTTGGGATGATTTGGGGACAACTAGTTATAGAGTAGGAATGTCAGAGAATCAGGAGATCAGAAAGGAGAGCATTTATGGTGGGAACGGAGTTTTGGAAGTAATTCTCTAAGCCAGTGTCAAACACTTGACATGAACTATTCGGGCCACATAGAGAGCAGGGGGACCCAGTGTGTGCTTCTGCGTTAGAAGCCCTGTCCACAGCTGGCAGACATCCGCCCCGGCAGACTCTTCCTGCCCTTCAAGGGCTCTCTGCTGCCTTCCAGGGCCTCAAGCCTCTCAAGTTCCAGAGGGATCCGTCCTCAGGGCCTTCTAAATTAGCTAAACTTGACCCCTTGCTTGACTCACACACCTGATACAAAGAGGGGTACCAAGTGGTTATCTCTCCACACACCACGATTCAGAGACTCATCCTGTGGACCCCCCCTTGAACCTCCAGCAGTGCGATCCCCTGGGTCCTTTTCCCCATTTGGGACCTCTGAGCAGGAAACTGTCCTGGCAGGGAGTCTGTCTGTGCTTGATTATTCCTAAAATTTATCATTTGTTACTTTCACATCTGTTTTTTTTAACCCTCTGAATCTTACAGCTGGGGAAGTAGCATAGGTGTCCTCTGCTACTCAGAGGTGAGTGCTGTAGCCACGCCCACTCTGTCTGGCCCTGCTCATTCCACCAGGAAGACAGTAACAAAAGAAGAACAGAGTGTGAAGACAGAACTGGAGTGACAAATATATTTAAATAGAAGTTGATAAAAATAAGAAACAAGGGGGAAGACTTTAAAGATCAGACAAAGAGGGTAGCAGGTTGGTGTTAGTGAAAGCAGAGGGAATGGCCCTATGGATTTGCTCTCCTAAAAGAAAAAAGTTGGGGGACTTCCCTGGTGACGCAGTGGTTAAGAATCCGCCTGCCAATGTAGAGAACACGGGTTCGAGCCCTGGTCCGGGAAGATCCCACGCGCTGCGGAGCAACAAAGCCCGTGCGCCACAACTACTGAGCCTGCATGCCACAACTACTGAAGCCCATGCGCCTAGAGCCCATGCTCCGCAACAAGAGAAGCCACTGCAATGAGAAGCCCACACACCGCAACGAAGAGTAGCCCCCGCTCGCTGCAACTAAAGAAAAAAGCCCATGTGCAGCAACGAAGACCCAACCCAGCCAAAAAAATGCTGGTTCTAGAAGGAGAACCAACCCTTAAGAATCACCTTCTTGACATACAGATGGCCCACAGGCACATGAAAAGATGTTCAACATGACTAATTTTTTTTTTAACATGACTAATTTTTAGAGAAATGCAAATCAAAACTATAATGAGGTATCACCTCACACTGGTCAGAATGACCATCATCAAAAAGTCTACAAATAATAAATGCTGGAGAAGGTGTGGAGAAAAGGAAGCCCTCCTACATTGCTGGTGGGAATGTAAATTGGTGGGGCCCTTATGGAGAACAGTGGCCTTAAAAGACTAAAAATAGAGCTACCATATGATCCAGCAATCCCACTCCTGGGCATATATCTGGAAAAGACAAAAACTCTAATTGCAAAAGATACATGCACCCCAGTGTTCATAGCAGCACTAGTCAAAATAGCCAAGACATGGAAGCAACCTAAATGTCCATTAACAGTTGAATGGTTAAAGAAGGTGTGGTACCTATATACAATGGAATATTACTCAGCCAAAAAAAAGAATGAAATAATGCCACTTGCAGCAACATGGATGGACCTAGGGATTATCATACTAAGTGAAGTAAGTCAGAAAGAGAAAGACAAATATATGATATCACTTACATGTGGAATCTTAAAAAAATGATACAAATGAACTTATTTACAAAACAGAAATAAACTCACAGAGATAGAAAACAAACTTATGGTTACCAAACAGAAAGGGGGGATAAATTAGGAGTATGGGATTAACAGATACATATACTATATATAAAAGAGATAAACGACAAGGACCTACTGTATAGCACAGGGAACTATATTCAATATCTTGTAATAACCTACAATGGCAAAGAATCTAAAAAAAAAACATATAATGTATATATATATTTATATATGTATATATAACTGAATCACTTTGCTGTACACATGAAACATTGTAAATCAACTGTTCTTCAATAAAAGATAAATAAATTTAAAAAAAGAATCATCTCTTTGGGAATCTTACTGTAATTAATTACCACTGCCTCTATTATCTTAGCTCAGCAGTTCTCAAAGCATGGTCTGTGGGCCCCAAGAGATCCCTGAGACCATTTCAGGAGGTCTACAAGGTCAAAATTATTTTCATAATTACACTAAAATTATTTTCATAATTACACTAAAGTATTATTTGCTTTTTCCACTGTGTTGACACTTGCACTGATGGTGTGAAAGCGATGGTGTGAAAGCCATGGTGTGAAATCAAGGCAGTGGTACTGAATTGCATGAGTAATGATTGCATTCTTCAATGTTTCACACTTGCAGTTAAAAAAGAAATGCTGTGTTCATTTTGAAATGTCCTTGACAAAGCAGTAAAAATTTTATTAAGGGACTTCCCTGGTGGCACAGTGGTTAAGAATCCGCCTGCCAATGCAGGGGACATAGGTTCAAGCCCTGGTTGGGGAATATTCCCACATGTCTCAGAGCAACTAAGCCCATGTGCCACAACTACTGAGCCTGCGCTCTAGAGCCCACGGGCCACAACTACTGAGCCTGTGTGCCACAACTGCTGAAGCCCGCACACCTAGAGCCCGTGCTCCGTAACAAGAGAAGCCACCGCAATGAGAAGCCCGCTCACCGCAACGAAGAGTAGCCCCCGCTCGCTGCAACTAGAGAAAGCCCACGCACAGCAGCAAAGACCCAGCACAGCCAAACATAAATAAATAAAAATAACGTTTAAAAAAAATCAGCTTTAGTTGTGCGCAGGGAGACAACTTACAGTGAAAAAAAAAAGAGTAAGAAAGTGGAGGTGG
>NC_041233.1:4459430-4461102 GCF_002837175.3 Physeter macrocephalus | reverse complement strand
CCAGGTTCCCGACACAGGCCACTCAGGGCTAAAATCCCAGGATGGTCACCCTCACGGTGAGATGGTGTAAGAGAGGAGAGAGAACTTTCAGGGTTGGTGGGGTAAACAAGTGGAGAGTAAAGACAGGATCGTGAGAGGATGAAGAAGAAAGCATAAGGAAGAAAGGACAAGGATTTTGGTGTTCACAGGCTATCGTCATGACTCAACGACAGGAAAGAATATTTTCTGGAGAAAAGCTGAGAAAGGAAGCCGGATTAGAAAGGACTTAAAAAATGAGCCAGGTGTCTGGACATGAGGAGAGATGAGAAACCCTGGAGGGGTGAGAGAGAGGGGTGAGAAAAATATTCTCTCAAGAACTATGTGTAAATTCTTTAAGACATGGAACAATCTTCCGGATAAAAAGAAGGTTCTTAGAATTTTTAGTTAATTTTATCAGACCTTCATACTTCTAGGTGTAAAACCGTATATTAGGAAGACTAACAGTTCAATGGAATTGCTCAAACTTTTTTTTTTTGTTTGTTTTTTTGCGGTACTGGCTCACGAGCCCAGCCGCTCCACAGCACGTGGGATCTTCCCGGACCGGGGCACGAACCCGCGTCCCCTGCATCGGCAGGCGGACTCCCAACCACTGCGCCACCATGGAAGCCCCTGCTCAAACTTTTTAAGACAAAAAGCATTTTGATTGATGCCCTGGAACTTTGGAAATGCCAGCTGTCATGAATTATTTATCTTGGATTACATTTGGGAAACGGTGTGTGTGTGTGTGTGTGTGTGTGTGTGTGTGTGTGTGTGTGTGCTGTTTCACCAATGTGGTATAATTTGGTATAACAGCAAGAGTCTGCAGACAGTCCTGGGTTCCAATCTTGACTTTGTTATTACTTGTTACATGACTCTAAATGTTTTTCCACTGTCTCTGCAAGGTGGTAGAACAACACTATCTGCGACGTGGTGTTGTTCTGAAGATTCATTGAGCTAGTATATTAAAGCATAGCACTTAATTAGTGCTAATAAATGTTATATTGCATTATTTTAATATTCATTACTATTCACAGAGGAGCCATTAGAATGGAAAAAATTCAACAGAAAGCATATTTATCATTTTTTTTTTGGCTTCCATTTGGTATATTTTCCCATACAAGATCAATTTCACCTGCCAGAAAAATTCTAAAATTTTCACAGGGTGTTCAGAATTAAAAATTGGAATGGTAATTTCTAAGGGTCTTGGGCATATGACATCACAAAACATAATGCTTTTTTAGTAAACCAAATTATACATATTTGCAAGTAATTTTTATTATTATTTATTAACTTTTATTTATTTACTAACTTTATTTATTAACCGGTATTCTTGATATTCATTCATCATGGACCATGCCACAATAAAGCCAAGTAATAATATAGATAGTTTGCAATAGTGATAGAACAGAATATACAGAAAAACTAGGTTCATCTTTCAACATTCTTTTTTTTTGAGTGTCAGGCAGTAACCTATGTACTTGGGATATTAAGGTGAACAAAACAAAGAAAGTTCTCTTTTATCATGGAACTTATATTTTAAAGGCAGTAGGTGGGAAATAGAATAAATATGCAAATTACATTGCATATTAGAATTTGATAAATATGGTGTAAAAATAAAAAGGAAAGCAAGAAAAGATGCATCAGGAATGGGGGC
>NC_041233.1:4457102-4458224 GCF_002837175.3 Physeter macrocephalus | reverse complement strand
ACTTTAATCACTGGACAGGACTGGCCCCTGCCTGTCCACGCTTAAAGTTACAGATTCCAGTCAGGGCTACTCAGATGTACAATGAACTACTTCATTGAATAATACAACAATGTAAAAACCTGAGTGGTTTCAGAAAGCCAAGGTCTTTTAAAAACCCTTTACGATATCCCTTCTAAAGGCAAGCTACAAAGCTCATGACCTTGGACCTGAGATAGGAAGGTTGCCATTCCGCTCTGAGTTGCCATTTTTGTACATTCTGTCCTATCAGAATTAGCTTTCTTTTATTTGTAATTTACTAGATTCTTCAAATATAATGACTAATTCTTCATAAACTGCCAGAAATATTAAACAGAGGACAAAGGTAATTAAAAAAAAGGAGCAACTCATCCTCCTAAGATTGTAGTGAATAAACCATAGGCTAATGGGTTTATACTTGCTATGTTTCATTTTTATTTAGTGCCATCAGCTTGCTAGTTACATTACAAAACATACAGTAAGTTCATGTTCTTGATCAGAATGTCTAATTCTTGGACTCATGGCTCACAGACTCATGGGTCTGTTTTTGTGAGCTGACTTTTCTACTCTGAACAAATTTACTCTGTTGTGCTCTTTTATGGTATTCATTCTATGGAAATTATGGTTTCCTGCACATCAGATCTATCTTGGGGGTCTAACCTTCCTAAAATAGACTGAGACACATAACAAATTTACACCACTGACCTTTTTAGAGACCTTGAGCTTTGGTTTCAAGAGCCCAATTTTTTTTTTTTTTTTTTTTGCGGTTCGCGGGCCTCTCTCAGTGCTGTGGCCTCTCCCATTGTGGAGCACAGGCTCCGGACGCGCAGGCCCAGCGGCCATGCATGGCTCACGGTCCCAGCTGCTCCGCGGCATGTGGGATCCTCCCGGACCGGGGCACGTCAAGAGCCCAATTTTTTAATCTACATATAAAATTAGAGGAATATTAACATACTCACTTAAGAATACGATGAGTACCATGAGAATTAATGATAACAAAATTAAACAGCTCTTTTGAAATTCTTAGAAGAAAAACACTAAATAAATCCAAGAATTTATTTTCTTAATTACTGCTTTCAGCATATGCTAATTCGGCACTGATCTACA
>NC_041233.1:4454680-4455377 GCF_002837175.3 Physeter macrocephalus | reverse complement strand
GATCAGTGACATTTCTGTCTACTTGTGCCCTAGAACCACAATATTATTGTATCGGTTAGGACTAATCCTCCTCACTAATATTCGTTTCCAGAATTTTCCTGGCAATTCTTCTTATTTATCTATATGGGACACAAACTAACCTCATCATATTGTGTGTACTCTTCTGAGTTTATGGTGCTCAGTAAGCTTGTATTTGTTAAGATTCATCCCTGTTGTGGCGTGTATTTTTAGTTTGTTCTTTTGGGTTTCCTAAATTGGGATTATGTTAGGGGTTGCAAACTAATTCACCAAGACTTTGTAACATTGAATCTTCCAGGCTCACAACTTTCTGTGCCCTTCCATTTGTTTAGTATTTTTGTTTGCTTGTGTCCTTTGATAGCTCTTTAAGGTTTTCGTCATGTGGCTATCTTCTCTAATACTTTGACCAGTGTTCCCAGACCACATGAAATAATGATTTTGATAATGGACATCCTAAATTTACCTCCTTTAATGGGTACCCTTTAGGTGATGAATCATCTTTGTATTCCTGGAATGAATCTCCCTTTGGTTTTTATGTGTTGCTGCATTCACTTTGCTAATATTTAATTTGGGTTGTTGCATGAATATTCATACTCATGATTGGGTATAGTTATGACATTTTATTTGATTTTTGGAATGTATGTTATGTTACCTTCATGTAAAGGATTTGGAAATGTCT
>NC_041233.1:4452775-4453663 GCF_002837175.3 Physeter macrocephalus | reverse complement strand
CCCAACCGCTCCGTGGCATGTGGGATCCTCCTGGACCGGGGCAGGAACCCGCGTCCCCTGCATCGGCAGGCGGACTCTCAACCACTGCGCCACCAGGGAAGCCCCAAGGTGATAATTTCTGTGTTAGGGTAGGTTGTGCTGCAGTAACAAGTAAACTCCCCAAATTTAGTCACTTCACAGAATAAAAATGTTTATCTTGCTTATTAAAAGAATAACTGGAGAGGAATTCTTGCTTTATGCAGTTGTGTTTACAAGCAGATATAAGAATAGAGGGGTTATAAACAAAAATATATTTGTACTTTTTAAATATGTACTTGCATAGTTACCTTTACGGGTGCTCGTTATTGCTTTGTGTGGATTGGAGTTATTGTCTAGTGTCGTTTAATTTCAACCTAAAGACGCCCTTTTATCTTTCCACAGGGTTCTGTAGGATGGGTCACTGAGCTTGGGATGGAGGAGGGGTGAGAATAGCCCCTGTTAAAATGTCACAGACCCTACTGTCTTACCTAAGTTCAATAGTTCCTCTTGGATGGATGATTTGCAGTTCAATCTATGGCTCTGGTTAATTTTTAGGGTTCTGAAATGATTGTTCTTAGTTGCTCTGCCTGTATTTTCATTGCTTTTGTGGGAGAGTGAGTTCACCAAGGTCCTGCTGTGATTGGAGATGTCAGTTGCCCTAGGATCTATCTTAATGTTAATTTTTTTTTTTGTCATTTTGGGGGTAGGGGCATGATGCACCCTTTTAATGTTTAGGTAAAGTCCTCTTTTATTTCTGAAAAGTTTTAAAATTACATTTTAGAATATACTTTGGGTCCTATTTCTATTCTGTTCTTCAGGGACACTAATTTGTATCTAAGGTTAAAAAATTGTTTTAGATAAATAAAGGCC
>NC_041233.1:4451856-4452467 GCF_002837175.3 Physeter macrocephalus | reverse complement strand
TCTTTAAAGAAGAGCTTTACAAGTTTATGACTTTCAAGGTACTATAAAAAGTTTCAATAATAAAACATATTCCATCCAAAAGAAGCCAAGAAAGAGATGAAGAAAGAGGCAGCCACTCCTGATTGGTAGGTGGTAGGTTTAAGAAGCAAGAGAACTTACATACGAGGCTTCTCTTGAGTGGCCACAAGACAGGTAGATCTCCACGCCTGCCCACTAGAAACGGAAAGAGTTTATATGGAGGCCTTAATGGGGTTCAGTCAGGTATACAGTCCATATGGTCTCAACCACACATTACTCTCTCAAGGCTGCATCCTTGAAGTGGCTCCTAGCATAGGGATGGTGGGCAGGACCTACCTTCCAGCAGTATGCCTTCCATATGGGCATCTCCAAGAGGGGACATATATTCAATTCCATTGTAGCATACAGCACGTTTAATTGCAAGTCTTTGTTGATTTGCCTGTCTCCCCTTGTAGTCTGTGAACTCCTTCATGGTAGTGACTATATATTTTTTATATTCGCTTTCTCTCCTTCAACAAAATGCCTGGCACACAGAAGGTGCTCGATAAATATTCCGATGAATCAGGCATGAATAAAGCATGAATGAATAATCA
>NC_041233.1:4451057-4451356 GCF_002837175.3 Physeter macrocephalus | reverse complement strand
TTAGAGGTCCAAAAGGGCGCTGGAGCAGAGGAAAGCTGGGGTGGACCACCACATGACAAGGAACTATGAAAGGAATAAGTAACCAGGTGGGATAGAGAGGCAGCGGCCCTCCTCCAAGAAACTGTGGGTGGGAGAGCCCTGGAAAAGAGCACAGGGTCTCCGCAGGACTCGTGGAAGGACCTCGCCAGAGGGAGTCAGCTGGGAACGTGAGCCACGCTTCAAGAGCCGGGAGCCAGCTTACCACCGTGCCTGTCAACATAGCACTTTCCTGTTCTTCAATGCCGAAGGCATCAGAACGT
>NC_041233.1:4447908-4450404 GCF_002837175.3 Physeter macrocephalus | reverse complement strand
AGACTTGTGTGGTGGTTGCCTCTTGAATGAGGTGCTAGAGACAAGTGTGGGAGGAAAGTTAACTTTTCCTACATACTTCTTTGCACCTGTTCAGTTTCTGGATCTCTTCATGCCCATGTGCAGAAAATAGATGGTCCTGTTGTGAAATTACCTGTATTCGATGTGGAATGGCCAAGGGGGTACCAGCTCCAACTGCTTGGCCTCTAATTCTGGTTAGGTCACGACTAGCCATGGATCCTGAAGCTTCTTAACCAACCTCTCCATGCCAGTTTCATCAACTGTAAAATGGGAATAGTGACAGTGCCTCTCTGCGTTACTGTGAGAAAGATATGCTTTAGTTCATGCCAAGCTCTTTTAACAGTGCCAGTCTATCTGTGCTCAGTGAGTGTTGGCTGCTATTATTACCTGCAATAATAATAATAATAATGATGATGATGGATGTTAAAGGGGAAAATCCATCAGAAGAAAAGGAAAAAATCTGAATTCCATTAAGAGCTAGTCCGTTTTTTACTTTCATGGGACGTAGAAAAGAGGTTTAGAGTAGATAAAATGGGAATAAAGTTGGGTGGCTTGCAAAAGGAATCATCTGAGAGACCAAATGGTTAAAATGAGAAAACAATAATCACCTGATAAGTATCACCTTCCATATAAAATAAATCACACCATCCAGCAATCCCACTCCTGGGCATATACGCAGACAAAACTATAATTCAAAAAGATACATGCACCCCTATGTTCACAGCAGCACTGTTCACAACAGCCAAAACATGAAACAACTATATTTCATTTTCTTTTAAAAATTTAAGTAGGGCTTCCCTGGTGGCGCAGTGGTTGCGCGTCCGCCTGCCGATGCAGGGGAACCGGGTTCGCGCCCCGGTTTGGGAGGATCCCGCATGCGGCGGAGCGGCTGGGCCCGAGAGCCATGGCCGCTGAGCCTGCGCGTCCGGAGCCTGTGCTCCGCAACGGGAGGGGCCCCGGCAGCGTGAGGCCCGCGTACCACAAAAAAAAAAAAAATTTAAGTAAATAAATAAATCACACCAAGGCTATTAAATAAACTCTTAGACATTACGATTGGAAAAACAACAGTATATCTAAGGAGAGCAGCATCCAAATAAAACTAGCCACTAGCTGGGAGAAATTAAGGGAAGTGCCAGTGAGGTCAGAGACATAAATTTAACCACCAGAAAATGAGTCATGAACTTGCAATACTAGAACGGAAAGGAAAGGGGGAAAGGGTCCTCTTTTTGGAGAGTGCTGCGGAGGCCGACATCCTAGAACAAGGCAGGTACCGGTTCTTTTGTCACAGACACAAAACACCACTGGCTGGCAGCCAACCATGCGTCTAAATGGCAGAAGATAAGGAGAAGCAGAAAGAATGTTGCAGGAGGGTGGCAACATCACTCCAGAAAGGCCATACTGAAAAGACTGAAGACGACTGCCCTAGGATGCCCTAGGCAGGGCGACATCCCTGGTAAAAGTGCTTCCCCCAGGAAAGCAAAGTCCCCATGGAGCCAAGCCCTTCATACACACAGTCCAAACAACCAACTGGAGCACTAACATTTTTAAGACAACCGAATGGGACTGGCATTCAGCCCGAATCTGCAAGCCCACGGCCCGGGGAAGGATGCCTTCAAGCATCCCTAAGCTGCAGCCCTTGCACTTCGAACCCACTCTGGTTCAGACAGGTGAGGGAAGGAGGAAGGAAATTCAGACATTCAAGTGGACTATGGGAAAGCGGGGAGCATCATGCATCTCAATGTGAGGATAAATAAGGTCCCCACAAGTAGAAGGACCAGACAACAAGCCTCGAGGAGTCAAAGGAGACAAAGTAGAGACCATGTGATTCAACAGCAGGAAAAGCCTTTCTTAGGAAGAAGCTGAATAGGAGTGCTGGGACTGACCAGGGTGAGAGACACGCTTTGGGGACCAGCAATGTACCAAGCGGTCCAACAAAGTAACAACAATCAAACGGACCAGCCAGGCCTGCTGTGTCACGTTGTGCAGGTTGCATCCTGCACAAAGGCCCCCAGCTGACAGGGTCAAATGGTGGCTGAACTCCAGTCCCCAGGTCCTGAGCCAGGAAAGGGTGTCTTTTTGGACAGACCACCTTTCCATAATTCACATAAACTCATCTTCTATGTTAGAAGGAGGAGGGAAAAAAGGGGTGGCCAAAGACATACAAGACCTAAAGAAAAATAGTTATGTACCCAAATGGTGAGTGGCCACAGACCGTGATAAAGAGTCACCAACTAGGTGTGACAATGACAGCTAGTGCGTGCAGAGCACCCACTGTATATCTGGCGCTACGTGGCCCCATGACAGGTAATCCCATTTTATTATAATTATAGAAATTAGAAATGATGTGGTTCTTATCAAAAAAGTCTCCAAGGCTAAATTAAAAAGCAGAACTGGAAACACAGCAAGTCTGCCTAACAGACAAGAAAATCAGAGGAAACATAAAGCTACAGCCATAAAATAAAGGACAGGTTTTCTATG
>NC_041233.1:4446695-4447160 GCF_002837175.3 Physeter macrocephalus | reverse complement strand
TAAATAAATAAATATTTTTTTATAAAAGGTCGGTTGAGGATAAAACAAAGTAAATCTCTTTCCAAATTATCAAAATAGACCTAATGTTTTTAGGTATGTACTTTTGAGCGTTTCTCGAAAATATATAGCTTATAAATGCTAATAAATAATCTATTTTCCAACCAGACATTAGTAAATGCTGGGGCTTAGAGATCAGTTGGCCTCAATAATTAATAACAAAATTTTAATTTACATATTCAAGGTCTCCATTAAATAAAAGGGTGGAGTCTCCCTGTACTGGAACTGTCTTGATTAAACATGTTTAATCAAATTGTGCAAAACCCAGAAAAGTTCAGGGCCCCTTAAATAACAGAACTTCAGCAAGCAGCCAGGGATCTTTTTGGACCAAGTTCTCATAAGTGGAACAAACTGAGAAAGATGTTAAAAATCACAGGCAGCACTGAAGTGCAGAAAAATATATTTAGG
>NC_041233.1:4443122-4444148 GCF_002837175.3 Physeter macrocephalus | reverse complement strand
GCCCCTTCTCCTTTCCCTTTACTTTCTCTGTCCCAAATTCCTGAAGACCTTCCCCATCCCGCCTCTCAGGGAATCACTGCCAATCCTTTCCATCCTGAGGCCGACTCGGAGGTTTCCCCAGGGCTAGAACGCCGCCACTCACCAGGTGCAGGGCCAGGGGCAGCAGCAGCAAGAACAGCCACAGGTAGAGGTGACAGCTGTTAGTGAACTTGCTCTGATCCGGGTCGTGGTACCAGCCCCCGGTGAGCGCGGCCCACACGCCCTGCCGAAGCAGCTGCAGCACCCGGGACCCCATGCCTGCGGCCCGCTGCCAGTCGTCCGCCGCCCGGACGCCCTCAGCTTTAACACGCGGCCCCTCGCGCAGCCTCACCGACGACGACGAAGACGAAGACGACGACGAAGACGAAGACGAAGACGACGACGACGCCGCGGCCGCCGCCGCCCACTCCAGCTCCTTCCGCCCCACTAGAGAAGCTCCAACGGCTCTTCTGCCCGCACCCGCGAGCCGCGGCGCCGCAGCCGGCTGCTTCCGCCGCCGGGCAGGTGGACGCCATGTCCGACGGAGGAAGGACTTTCCCATGGTGCTCAGAGGCGGCTGCTGGGAGCATGCTCCAGAGGCTCCTCCCAGCGCCCGCCTAGAGTCACTCCGTGAGGGCGGCGAGGGGGGCGCGAGGGTGAGAAGAATTTCTGAGTCCCTCCAGCCTCTTCTTGTACCTCTGACAGCGCCCCCCTACCTTTTCACCTCATCCTCCTATTAGGGAGCGTGGAAAGCTTACAAATCAAAGATGTTCTCACGCAGAAGAGACAAACCAGGACATGGTCCTTTGCCTTTTCCTTTTTTTGCAGCCTGCACCAAAATAGTTACGTAACTCCAGCTCCTGTCACACATCACTCAGTGTAATTTCTTGCCCTGAGCACTGCCTGCACAGCTTCATTCTCCTTAACTGACCGCTGACCCCAGACGTTCTACAAGCTAAGCTCTACCTGCGCCCTTGACCAGGATCTTTTTTCCTCCCTGACCTTTTC
>NC_041233.1:4440987-4442273 GCF_002837175.3 Physeter macrocephalus | reverse complement strand
GAAAAGACCCACATTAAAGGATTACTCTCATGTGTTTGGGTCCAGAAGAAATAGGTCCATTCTTGCACTGAAGGAGTGCCTTTACTCATTCTGATTATTCATTCATCCTTTATTCATGCCTGATTCATCGGAATATTTATTGAGCACCTTCTGTGTGCCAGGCATTTTGTTGAAGGAGAGAAAGCGAATATAAAAAATATATAGTCACTACCATGAAGGAGTTCACAGACTACAAGGGGAGACAGGCAAATCAACAAAGACTTGCAATTAAATGTGCTGTATGCTACAATGGAATTGAATATATGTCCCCTCTTGGAGATGCCCATATGGAAGGCATACTGCTGGAAGGTAGGTCCTGCCCACCATCCCTATGCTAGGAGCCACTTCAAGGATGCAGCCTTGAGAGAGTAATGTGTGGTTGAGACCATATGGACTGTATACCTGACTGAACCCCATTAAGGCCTCTATATAAACTCTTTTCGTTTCTGGCAGGCAGGCGTGGAGATCTACCTGTCTTGTGGCCACTCAAGAGAAGCCTCGTATGTACGTTCTCTTGCTTCTTAAACCTGCCACCTACCAATCAGGAGTGGCTGCCTCTTTCTTTATCTCTTTCTTGGCTTCTTTTGGATGGATTATGTTTTATTATTGAAACTTTTTATATTACCTTGAATGTCATAAACCTGTAAAGCTCTTTTTTAAAGAGGTCAGAAATATAAAGTAAGGTATTTCTTTTTTTTTTTTTTTTTTTATTTATTTATTTATTTTTGGCTGCGTTGGTTCTTTGTTGCTGCACGCGGGTTTTCTCTAGTTGCGATTAGCGGGGGCTTCTCTTCGTTGTGGTGCACGGACTTCTCGTTGCGATGGATTCTCTTGTTGTGGAGCATGGGCTCTAGGCACACGGGCTTCAGTAATTGCGGCGTGTGGGCTCAGTAGTTGTGGCGCACGGGCTTAGTTGCTCCACGGCATGTGGGATCTTCCCGGACCAGGGCTTGAACCCCTGTCCCGTGCATTGGCAGGTAGATTCTTAACCACTGCGCCACCAGGGAAGTCCTAAAGTAAGGTATTTCTAATGGAGGTAGAATTATACAGTAGAGAGGATAACGTCAGGACATGGAGCACACACGTGGAGAAGGAGCACAGAGGAGTGCAGGTGTAGGGTAGGTCCTTTGTGTAGGAGTTGGAGGTGAAGCAGAGATTATTTATAATGATGCAGGGATTTCATAGAGCATCCATAAAGAATTTGGAGAGAGCAGAGAAAAGATAGGCTAATCCTCAGTCAGCAGGCA
>NC_041233.1:4431967-4436972 GCF_002837175.3 Physeter macrocephalus | reverse complement strand
TTGCCTTTCATCGATTAATTTGTACCATTTCTAATCCCCTTCTGTATATTCTTTTCAACGCATTTCTTTTGTATATTCTCTTCATGTGTCAGGATGATCTCTGTATGCTGTAACTGGGTTTTTTGTGGGGTTTTTTTGTATCACGTGCAAAAGAGGCTTATTAAGTGTGTGGTTTTGATCGGTGGACCACGAGGGGCCATCCCAACCTTTGAATTTGCAGATGAGCATTGGCACAGCTGCTGACTGGTATGTCAGCCCGGTAATGAGGAAAAGAAAGACATGGAATTAATTTGTGGAGTTAAATTAGCCTGCTAAAGTGGCTCAGGGTTCTGAGGTGTAAATGGTCTCTCCCCAGAAGAGGTTTTAGGCGTACTTTCTTCAGGTGACAGGGAAGCATAATTAACCTCGTCTGTCATGAGCAGCTGCAACGGAGTCTGCAGTGCTGGACCTCAACTTCAAGGTGGTACCCCCAAAAGAAACATTCACAATGACAACCACGGCTCCTCTGGAGGCTTTGATAGAAGTGCTAATGTTGTTCTTCATAATGTAAAAGTCTCTTTGTATTTCTGCAGATGCAAAAGCACTTCAAACTATAAACTACTGATCTATATAGAGAGGGTAATATATGATTTATTATCCAAACCAGGATCCTCGTGAGAGTAGAATAATAAGTTTACATTGATCTATAAGGGACTTAACCCAAGACCCGACCTACAAAAACTAAGACCTATACCCCTTATCTCAGGAACCTTGAATTTGCCATTTAATGGTTCTTCCTTCCTTTCCTTCTTTCTCTCTTTCTTTCTTTCTTTTTCTTTCTTCCTTCCGTCCTTCCTTTCTATTACTTTTTAAAATCTTGTTTATAACAAGGTATTAAAAATATATCAAGGTCAGATTTTCAACATATATCTAACGAATATTTCTTAGGTGCTGGGCATTACCTCCCCAAAGTTTACAACTGTGAGGGAGAAAATGTCACTAATCAAATTATTGGAAGTCAATAAACAATTAGAAGCTGTAACAGTCTCAAAGAAGGAAAAGGATAGGGTGTTAGGAGAGCAAAAGAGCACAGGAACCTGATTAAACCTGGGAAATCCAGGAAAGGTTCTCCTGAAGAACTTTCTTTAGAATTGAGACCCGAAGGATAAATGGCACAATGTGGGCACAGGGACACGGTATGTGCAAAGGCCCTGAGGCAGGAGGGCGCACACTCTGTTCTAAGAACATTGTCTGTCAGCAAGCAGAACTAAGCCTTCCCGTTCCAGGCTAGTACAGGTATCCCCCGCTTTTGGTAAGTTCGCTTTACGCCACCTCATTTTTTACGAAAGACCTACCTTCGTACATGTTTTTGCTAACTGAACGAAATCCGAAAATTTTTTCTGCTTCTAAAAGGCTAAAAGTGAAACGAGCATTCACGTTTGTTTTGCAGTGACTTATACAGCCAGCGCACACCGCAAGCAATTAGAGTAGCATCACCAAGCTCCCTCCCCAGGAACTATACCCAGTATCTCAGCATCAAGCTGCGATGGCTTTGAATTAGGACCATCTGTGTCTTATATTGATGTACTTTTGGCATCCTTAGCTAACTGCCTCTTTGCTTTACACCATTTCAGTTTAGGAAAGATCTCGTAGGACCACTCTACTTTTAGATAGAGGGGAAACCTGTCCTCAGGCTAAGAGACCACATGGGACCTTGAGAAAGCTGCCAGCCTTCCCCCTTCTACGTCATGAGTCAAGAGCTCTAAAGACTTACCATGTTCATCAATAAAGACATGCATCGCATCCACAGACATCTCATCTTGCACACATGTTTCTGGCCCACTGATGACTTGCAACACAGAACTATCTTGTTGGGAAGTTACCCTGTAGATTATCTGCCTTTGTCTACGGCCCTGGAAACTTAACATATATAAAAATTTCAAGAACAATGTGGAACGCCTCCTTACCCTTAACAAAGCATGAAAAGCAGCAGCCAGTAAATGAGGCTGCACCAGCATGAAGCTATGTAAGTTATCCTTACAGGGTCGGGATCTTGGCAGGCTCAGTGAGCCCGGGGCTGGTGCTGGTGTGCTCTTGACTTTGCATGTCTGGTTTTCCTTGCTTGGCATTGGGTCCACTGGGTTTCTCACTTTCTAGGATTTCCTCCTTCTTCTCTGGGAACAGTTATCTGAAAAACATTGCTTTATGTGTTAACATAATACTAAATAAGAAATTAAGGTGAAAATACTTGGAAACAAGTTACCAAAACTGAAGCAACAATAGATAGAAAATCTAAATAGCTCCTATGAATTCAGAATAAATACATTTTAAATCAATTAATTTTATTTAAATAAATTTTCATTTTACTAATTATGAAAGTACCTAAATATTTTTGAAAAACAGAAGTGTGTATGTGTCAGAGACATGTTATTTAGACATCTACAAATACCATCACTTTACATATGGATTCAAGGACTCCCTTATAATACTCCAGTGACCACTGGCTTACCCAGTTGAAAATCACCCTTTTGGCTAACTTAGTCCTGAAAGGTTCATAACTCATACATGAACAGCATCGATGAAAAAAATTGCATAAATACCCTGGTGATTTTGGAGTAAAGTCTCATTTTGCATTTTAAAGCCTCATCAGTCTTTGCTTCTCACTCATTCTCAAAATCTACATTTTCAAGCTGAAGGTAGAATTGGCCTCTTCATAAAGTAGATGCTCATTAAGGATACCTGACTTTGAACCAAACCTTGGCACTATGGAGGACTCAGGGAGATACTATGCCTACTCCTTTCCCTGAGAATATTTTAAGATGAATTAGAATTCCAAGATCAATAGGTATACATGGGGTTTTTGAATTTTTAGTATCCTCTTTAAATAATGGACCAAAACAAGGGTCTTAGTTTACACCATTATGCAAAGTGGAATGACCCCTGAGGGTCAGCCGTCCTTATCGAAAGACACACCCAATGGCCACTTTTAAGGTCACAATGTCCTCTGTTTTCCCATGACCAAAGATACC
The DNA here is from genome assembly GCF_002837175.3 of Physeter macrocephalus. Lineage (NCBI taxonomy): Eukaryota > Metazoa > Chordata > Mammalia > Artiodactyla > Physeteridae > Physeter > Physeter macrocephalus. Next base: position 4,433,964 of record NC_041233.1, on the reverse strand, counting down.
AATAGCTATCGTCTTCTGCAAAAATTTTTGCCTGAGAGAAGAACACGATTGAGTGGTGTGAACTTACAGGCTCTTTCAAGACATGCCATTCACTAAGCCCACCAAGATCTGTCTCAAAAGGGGAAGTGGGGTCTAAATCACATCATCATGTGGACAACAAAGTTCTTCATCCTTGGACTTGAAGTACTTAGAGAAACATTGCTGGCTTCCAAGTGAGTCCTGAAGATAAATATTCCCAGTGCATCTGTGAAAGGATTAGAATTTCTGTGGTACAAAAATGTTTGCCTTTCATTTGACAGCTTGTCAGGATAGAAGTTTTCACAGTTTTCAAGAAACACATTTGTGAGAAAGTGCTATCATAACAAATAGCTTTAGCCAGTGATCACGTCGCGTAAAAACTGCAGGGAGGCACGTTTAGACAGCTCTACCTTCTGACACTACATGTATGGGGACTCATCCATTCACGTCGCTTTCAATACCTTAGTCTCTCCTTCCCTTAAATGGGCACATTACATATGTCAACCTATAGGTTATTTTTTTTCTTTTTCCCTTTAAAAATACACGTTTATAGGAAGTTTCTGTTTCTAAAAATAGTACACATGAATGCCATGTAATTTAAAACTAGAGAAAAGGAAAAAAATCTTAAATTACTCTTAATCCCACCATGCTGATACAGGAGCCAATATGATACATATCACACCAGTATTTTTTTCTGGGCATCATTTTTTTGTTTCAAAACTTAAGTCATAATACAGATGTTGATTTATAACTGTTCTATTTGACTTAAAGTATTGTAAATATTTAATGACATTAGATATTCTTCTACATCATCTACATTATCTTAAAATGGAAGTTATATAATATTACATTAATATAATATAGTTTACTAAACTAAACAGAACAGTTAGAAAACAAACGTTTTATAGCTGCTCCATTTATCTTAAAGTATTATAAATATTTAATTACATGAGATATTCTTCTACATAATGTAAAAATTAAAGTATATACTACATTTAAAAGTATGATTTATTAAATTAGACCCCTACTGTTATAAATCTAGAGTCTTTCCATTTTTCTGTACTGCAGATAATTCTTCAATAATCATCTTCACGTGCATAATGATTATTTTCTTAGGAAGTCTACAAGAAACTGAAGATACAAATGGATAATAGCCAGAAAATATATATAAATATAGAACTCTGACCTACAATCTATAGCAACCAGCCCAGAAAACCAACCCATAATCTACAGTAACCAGTCAGGAAACCAATACACTATGTACAAGTCAGACTTGTAGGAAATCAGACCACTATTTCTAGCAAACAGCTCAGAAAGCCAAATAATAACCCCTCTATAACCATCAGTCCCAAATGTCCAGGACTTGAATAATAACAGAGCTTCCCTAATTCTTGCCCCTGATTCCAACCAGAGAAATCCAACCAATCAGAAGGAGCCAAATACGCCCCCCTAACCAATCACATAGGGTGCTCTAATTACCCCACCTCCAGCCTCCCCAGGCCAACAGCCTGAAATCACACCCAAAGCCTTCCTTTCTTCCACTACAAAGCTTTCCCACTCCTCTGCCTGCCTTGGAGTCACTGCCAAAATGCTGGTGGCTGACTCTCGCTGTAGCAAGCTCTGAATAATAGCCTTACTTCTTCTCATTTGAGCAGTCTTTGTTTACTTCCACAAAGTAAAATAAAGCTGTATCAAAAGACAACAAAAACTTGGCTTTAAACACTGTTGATAAGGGTGTGGTTTTCCATAACCTCAAATTCTAGAATATCCCCAAGACCCAAAGATAATCTAAAAGCCTTTGTGGAGATGACCTGGGTTGGAAATAAGAGCACCATAGAGCGCTTCCCTGGTGGCACAGTGGTTAAGAATACCCCCGCCAACGCAGGGGACATGGGTTCGAGCCCTGGCCCGGGAAGATCCCACATGCCGCACAGCAACTAAGCCCGTGCGCCACAACTACTGAGCCTGCGCTGTACAGC
>NC_041233.1:4430432-4430979 GCF_002837175.3 Physeter macrocephalus | reverse complement strand
AGGATATATTGTAAAGCACAGGCAATATAGCCATTATTTTATAATAAGTTTAAATGAAGTAAAATCTTTAAAAATTATACATCACTGTTAGGATACCGGAAATAAATATAATGTTTTAAATCAACTATATTTCAATTTCAAAAAGTAGGAGGGAGGAGAGTAATTCCCAGGACAATAAGAAGAGCAAATGTTTGGTAATTTTTAAAACTTAAATTTAGATCAGCCGGCGGTCGAGTTAGGCCTAAGCAGCGCCTGGAGCCCCTCGCACTGTCCTCTGCGGGGGAATCTCCATAGAGACGGTGACATACACAGAGGCGGGGGTCCGCGGGAGGCTGCCAGACCGGAGCCAGGTCCTTGGCCTCTGTCGCCGCCACCCCCTTCCCTGCCGCCAGCGCTCGTTCTCTCTCCGCTCCTGCTCGCAGCCCCGCGATTCCCTGTGTGCCTGTGCTCTGCTGTGTGGGCGGCTCGTGCGTAATTTTGGGCTGCGGAGGGCGGGGGTGGGGCTTTAAGGCCGTCTCTGCCTCTCCCGCCCCGGAGGGGGAAGCCG
>NC_041233.1:4428524-4429932 GCF_002837175.3 Physeter macrocephalus | reverse complement strand
TCTTTGTCTCAATACGACTTACTGGAGACAGACGTTTCTTTCCAGCCTTAGGGGAGTGAGAATTCCGTCCTGATTGCAGAACCTGGGAATTATACCTCCATCAGGGAACAGTTGCACAGGAAGTCGCCTCAGGACAGCCTGAGCAGTAGCTGCCCTCAGTGAGACACGGTCATCGCCAAACCTGGGCGGGAGCAGGCTTCCCAGCAGGTGGACCCACCCTTGAACCAGGATGTGGATGACTCCGATAATGAGGTCGCTGTCACTCTCATAGATACTTCTCAACCATGGGGACGGGGGCGATGCCACACAGGCCCACAGCACTTTCCCAAGAGACCCCTGTACAACCCAGTCACCCACGGCTGATGTGGTCTCCGAGTCTGAGGGGGGCATGGAAGTGCAGGCGAACCTTGACCCATCATCTTGTAGAACCAGCCAGGAAAAGAGACACTCCCAAGTCCTCAGTGTAGACAGCGCGACAGACGTCTTCTTGAGCAAAAGTTCTGCATACGTTATTATCGATAAAGAGCAAACAGTGCCAACTTCCAAATCTGACCTGGAGGCCAAGGAAGGACAAATGCCAAATGAATCCAACTTCCTGGAATTTGTCTCCCTGTTAGAATCAATGAATACTTCCAAGGTGGTGGTATGCAACCAAAGGAAGGAGCGGGCAGAGCAGAGCAAAGACAGCGGGCTTCCTGGAGGTATGGCTCCCCCTCAGTTCTGTCCTGACAAAGCATTGCCTCTCTCTGTCATTGGCCTTCTGTGATTTGATTTTGCAAACAGCGGGACAACTGTTGTGTAATAATTGGGTGCCTGGCGTCGTCACTGATATTTGCTGAGTGTATCAAAAGTAAGCTGTGTGATGAGCATGGATGAAACCTGGCTTATTCCACCAGGAAATTTAAGGCATAGTAATCAAGATTTGGCTTCCCTAGAAGGCAAGAATGTTTATTTGTAACGAAATGAACAGTTACACATATATATATTTTTTGCGGTACGCGGGCCTCTCACTGCTGTGGCCTTTCCCACCGCGGAGCACAGGCTCCAGACGCGCAGGCCCAGCGGCCACGCCCCAGGGGCCCCACCGCTCCCCGGCACGTGGTATCCTCCCGGACCGGGGCACAAACCCATGTCCCGTGCATCGGCAGGCGGACTCTCAACCACTGCGCCACCAGGGAAGCCCCTGAGCAGTTATATTTTACCATGGTGACAAGACCCCTGAAGATAGGTCTTCCTTAATAGAATAGATGCAGAACTTCCCTGGCGGTCCAGTGGTTGAGACTTCGCCTCCCAATGCAGGGGGTGCACGTTGGATCCCTGGTTGGGAAGCTAAGATCCCACCTGACCCATGGCCAGAAAAACCAAAGCATAAAATAGAAGCAATATTGTAACAAATTCAATAAGAGTT
>NC_041233.1:4427068-4428029 GCF_002837175.3 Physeter macrocephalus | reverse complement strand
GTTAGTCTCACTTTCACTCATTTACTCTTCATGTAACCTTGCGTTATAGGTCCTGTTATCATTCCTTTTTTGCAACTGGTTTTCAAGTTAGTCTAGTAAGTCTACAACTGAGCTTTGATTCCAAGCAGTCTGGCTACAGAGTCAACACTCATAAATAATGAACTATATTTCCTGTATGAATAGAAGATTCATTCTCTTAATATCTCTGTGCTCAGTTTCCTCCCTGGCAAAGGATGTTACTGGACTAAGGTTGTTTTTTTTTTGTTGTGTTTTGTTTTTGTGGCCACTCCACATGGCTTGTGGAATCTTAGTTCCCGACCAGGGATTGAACCTGGGGCCAAGACAGTGAAAGCGCTGAGTCCTAACTCCCGGACCGCCAGGGAAGTCCCATGGACTAGAGTTTTTACAAAGTCTTTTAACTTTATTTATTTATTTTTAATTAATTAATTAATTATATTTTTGGCTGCGTTGGGTCTTCGTTGCTGCATCGGGGCTTGTCTAGTTGCATCAAGCGGGGACTACTCTTCATTGCAGTGCACGGGCTTCTCACTGCGGTGGCTTCTCTTGTTGCGGAGCACGGGGTCGAGGCTCACAGGCTTCAGTAGTTGTGGCATGTGGGCTCGCTAGTTGTGGCGCACAGGCTTAGTCGTTCCACGGCATGTGGGATCTTCCTGGACCAGGGCTCGAACCCGTGTCCCCTGCATTGACAGGCGGATTCTTAACCACTACGCCACCAGGGAAGTCCCAAAGTCTTTTAACTTTAAATGTCCGTACTTCTTTAATTTTTGAGTACATCACTTCTGTCTAGATCTCTGAGAGCATATCTATACGGTAGGATTGCTTGCAGGAAGTTGTGGTTCATATGGCAGTAGCATATCTTCGTGCTGTGATTGTCCCTTTCCTGCTGCCCGTTCTCTGCTCTTTGGGCCAGTCACGGGGACCCTTTGGCTCTATGCAGGCA
>NC_041233.1:4421525-4422412 GCF_002837175.3 Physeter macrocephalus | reverse complement strand
ATGTGAGGGTTCTCCTCACCAGCATGTATTATATGGTCATCTTCCCTATTTTCCGGCCACTGTGCCACCTCTCTGGTGCCTGTTGAGCAGCTACATACACCTTCATTCTTGTGGAAGTATCTTTGTAGCCATCCGGGCACAATATTCTTAACAGATTCTGTGACCCTGCTGAGAATGCCCTGCTGCTGCTGTCTCCCCTGCTGGTAAGGTTTAACTGGCCCCTGGTGGCAACGCCGAGTCCGGATCTTGCCGCCACCGCCCCCTCCTATGCCTCCAGCTCCAGAGGCCATGGCGTGAGCCTCCGCGGCTTTCCCCTCCAGGGCGGGAGAGGCAGTGAGGGCCTTAAAGCCCCCCCCACCCCCGCCCGGCCGCAGCCCAAAAGTACGCACGCGCCGCCCACACAGCGGGGCACAGGCACACTGGGAATCGCGGGGCTGCGAGAGCAGGAGCGGAGAGAGAACGAGCGCTGGCGGCAGGGAAGGGGGTGGCGGCGACAGAGGCCGAGGACCTGGCTCCGGTCTGGCAGCCTCCCGCGGACCCCCGCCTTTGTGTATGTCACCGTCTCTATGGAGATTCCCCCGCAGAGGACAGTGCGAGGGGCTCCAGGCGCTGCTTAGGCCTAACTCGACCGCGGGCTGATCTAAATGTAAATTTTAAAAATTACCAAACATTTGCTCTTCTTATTTTCCTGGGAATTACTCTCCTCCCTCCTACTTTTTAAAATTGAAATATAGTTGATTTACAATATTATATTTATTTCTGGTATCTTAAGAGTGATTTATAATTTTTAAAGATTTACTTCATTTAATGTTATTATAAAATATTGGCTATATTGCCTGTGCTTTACAATATATCCTGTAGCTTATTTATTTTAAACATAGTAGTTT
>NC_041233.1:4420149-4420996 GCF_002837175.3 Physeter macrocephalus | reverse complement strand
TGTAGCTTATTTATTTTAAACATAGTAGTTTGCACCTCTTAACCCCCTACCCCTGTCTTGCCCTTCCCCCCTTCCCTCTCCCCACTGGTTACCACTAGTTTGTTCTCTATTTCTGTGTGTCTGTTTCTGTTTTGTTATATTCACTAGTTTTATTTTTTAGATTCCACATATATGTGATAACATACAGTATTTGTCTTTCTCTGTCTGACTTATTTCACTAAGCATAATAACTACACGTCCATCCATTTTGTTGCAAATGGCAAAATTTCATTCCTTTTTGTGGCTGAGTTGTATTCCATTGTAAATATCTATACCACATCTTGTTTATCCATTCACCTGTTGATGGACACTTAGGTTGCTTACATATCTTGGCTATTGTAGACACTGATGCTGTGAATACCTTTTCAAATTAGTGTTTTTGTTTTCTTCAGACATATACCCAGGAGTGGGATTGCTGGATCATATGATGGTTCTATTTTCAGTTTTTTGAGGAATTTCCATACTGTTCTCCATAGTGGCTGTACCAGTTTACATTACCACCAACAAGTACTAGGGTTGCCTTTTCTCCATATCCTCACCAACATGTATTATTTGTAGACTTTTTGGTGATGGCCATTCTGACAGGTGTGAGGTAACGTCTCATTGTGGTTTTGATTTGCATTTCTCTGATGACTAGTGATGTTGAGCATCTTTTCATGTGCCTGTTGGCCATCTTTATGTCTTCTTTAGAAAAAATGTCTATTCGCATCTCCTGCCCATTTTTTAAATTGGGTTGATTTGTTTTCTTGATATTGATTTGTATGAACTGTTTATATATTTTGGATATTAAATCCTTATTGGTCATATT